>NC_061118.1:76658458-76737268 GCF_002878395.1 Capsicum annuum | reverse complement strand
AATACACAAAACAGTCCCAAATCCCTTTTATTGTAGCAATCAATTATTGAACTCATCATCTCTTGAGTTCTCAATAACAAGACATCCATAATCCCCTCTCAAATTCATATATAAGAAAAACAAAATGGAGCAGTCACCTTACCTCAATTCAGCAACTTATTCTTTTAATTGAACTCTTCAAGAGCTTGAACTTTTCTCCACACTTACACCAAAAAAGAAGAAAAAAAGTTCCTCAATAACAAGGAAACATGAACAAACAACTTGTTCTGTAATCAGCCATATACTTATAGTCAAACACTTATAACTTGTTTTCCTAATCTTCCATGAGATAATTAAACAAAACCTTAAGTGTTTTTCACTTACCTTGGGCTGAAAAGGTGAGGGTTTCTTCAAGAACCCTAGAAGGAAAAATAGGGCTGCTATTCGTGTTGTTTTAGAGAGAGTAGAGAGATTTGCTGAAATATACTCCTTTTTTGTGACTTTTTTTAAAAGTGAAGTAAAATGACTAGCAACTTGTCCTTTTCTTGTCCACCTCCTTAGCTGTATTTTGGACCATAAAATTGGTCAAATTGGTCCAAGTAGGTGATGGACCTACTTAAGGGTTCAAGCTACATGAATTTTCAAAGTAGGTGATGCACCTACTTACTTAAATTCTTATTTTGGGCTTAAATAACTTGGGCCTTTGGAAGATTGGTGTGTTGGGCCACTTATCCATTTTCTTTCTCTTTTGTTCAATTTGGCCCAAATAAGTATATTAGCATAGACCCAAATCTGATCCATAGCCATGGGTTCATTAATTTGGTCCAAACAACTTAAGTAGGTAACTCACCTACTAGCTTAAATAAATCAAGCAAGCACCTCAATATTTTTCTCCATTTTCAGCTCTTAATCCCTTTAATCTAACCTTCAACTTATACACACTTGGTCACTTTAAACTTTAGATTCAAATACTAGCTTAAGATTCCAAGTTTAAATAGTTATCTTAACGTTAACTTAGTCGCATCACATTAAACTGTAAGGGCAACATCTATAATTCCATGTATACTATTAATACTTGCATAACAATTCTCATACATTATATATATCAAAAGGTTATACCAAGTTCCATATAATTAGAATGATTACAAGCAAAATACGGGATGTTACATGTGATACCTTCAAGAATACCCAATCACCTATAGCAAACTCTCGCCCCCTCCTTCTAATATTTGCATATGACTTGTGTTAACTTTGGGCTGTTTCTAACCACTGTTGGATCAGTTTAACCTTTTCCATAGCTTGATGAACAAGATCTGGTCCGAATAAGGCAATTTTATCCACTTCAAACCATCCAATTGGTGATCTACACTTTCTTCCATACAAAAAAACTTCATATGGTGCCATTTTGATACTTGAATGATAGCTATTATTGTAGGCGAACTCGATGAGAGGTAAATGATCATCCTAACCACCTTTAAAGTCCAATACACAAGTTCGTAGCATAT
Organism: Capsicum annuum; assembly: GCF_002878395.1. Lineage (NCBI taxonomy): Eukaryota > Viridiplantae > Streptophyta > Magnoliopsida > Solanales > Solanaceae > Capsicum > Capsicum annuum. The sequence continues at coordinate 76,735,784 of NC_061118.1, read as the reverse complement.
CTTTATGTGATTGAATGGTACTGCTTGTCCATCTATTTGAGGGTAAAAAGTTGTACTTAGATACACTTGTGTTCCCAAATTTCTCTGGAAAGACTTCCAAATATTTGCAGTAAGTTTAGCTCATCGACCTGATATAATAGAGATTGGAACTCCGTCCAGTTAGACTATCTCTTTAATAAATAATTTGGCATATTCTTAAACTATAAAAGTGGTCCTAACCGATAGAAAGTGTGCTGATTTAGTAAGCCTATCAATGATCACCCATATGGAATCAAACCTTCGAGATATACGAGGAAAACCAGTGATGAAATCCATGTTGATCATGTCCCACTTCCAGATTGGAAGATTTATACATTACATATAAACCCCGGGCTTTTGGTGCTCCACTTTAACTCTTTGAAAATTTGGACGTTCGACTACAAACTCTGAATGTTCTTCTTCATTTCACCCCACCAATATATTCCTTTCAAATCATGATACATTTTAGTTGATCCTGGTGGATGGAATATGTTGAATGATGTGCCTCTATCATAATCCTCTTTCTTAGTTCATTTACATATGGCACACATAATATGTTTTGGCACTGAAGTACTCCTTGTGTAAGATCAAATGGTTCCGTCATACCACATTGCACATTTTCGTTAAGCTTTAATAAAATGGGATCTGTATATTTCTTCTCTTTTACTTCAGCTAATAGTGAAGATTTTGTAGCATTATGCACAATAAGTCACTCATTTAGAGTTTCAAGAAGGCGAACCCCCAAATTGGCTAGTTGGTTAGATCCTTAGTCATCCCTAGTCGTTCTATGGACTGCCCATAAGTGACCACCATAGACTTACGACTTAATTCATCAGCTACCACTTTGCTTTTGCGGGATGATACAACATATCAAAATCATAGTCTTTTAATAGCTCAAGCCATCTTTGCTGCCTTAGATTTAGGTCCTTCTGATTAAGAATATACTGAAAACTCTTGTGGTCAGTATATATGTCAACATGAATCCCATACAAGTAGTGACGCCATATCTTTAAGGCAAATATAACCACTGCTAGCTCTAGATCATGCGTTGGATAATTTTTCTCATATGGCCGCAATTGTCTTGATGCATATGCTATGACTTTACCATGCTGAATCAATACACACCCTAAGCCAATTCTTAAAGCATCACAATACACTGCATACCCTTCTGTGCCTTCTGGAAGTACCAATGTGGGTGTAGAAGTCAACTTATTTTTCAGATCTTAGAAACTTCTTTCACATGCATCATTCCATTGGAACTTGGATGCTTTGTGTGTTAGCTTTAGTAAAGGTGTAGAAATTGAAGAAAATCCTTCAACAAACCTTCTACAATAACCTACTAACCCGAGGAAACTACGAACCTCCATAGGCGTTATAGGTTTTGGCCAGTTCTTCACGGCTTCTGTCTTTTGAGTACCAACTTTTATTCCTTCATCAAATACTATATGATCTAAGAATGCCACAAATTTCAACCAAAACTCATATTTGCAAAACTTTGGATATAGCTTACGGTCCCGAAGAATCTGTAACATCTGTCATAAGTGACTTTCTGGTCCATATTTGATCTCAAATTAACTAGAATATCATCTATAAAAACTATCACAAACACATCCAAGAATGGCTTGAACACCCTATTCATAAAATTTATAAAATCCGCAGGCATATTAGTTAGCCCAAAGGACATGACTAAAAACTCGTAATGACCGTATCGTGTTCGAAAAGCTGTCTTGGGTATGTCCTTCTCTTTGACCCTTATTTAGTGGTAACCAGACCCTCAAATCAATCTTTGAAAACTACTTGGAACCTAACAACTAGTCAAATAAGTCATCAATTCTTGGAAGGGGATATTTGTTCTTAATAGTCACCTTTTTTAGTTGCCGATAGTCAATACACATTCTCAATGAGCCATCCTTCTTACGCACAAATAACACTGGTGCACCCTAAGGGGACACACTAGGCCTGATGAATTTTTTTTCTAGCAAGTCTTTCAGTTTCTCTTTCAACTCCTGTAATTCTACCGGGGCCATTCTATACGGAGAATTGAAATTGGTTCAGTACCTGAAATCACATTAATACCAAAGACTTCTCATTCTGGAGGCAAACCTGGAAGATCTTCAGGAAATACATCGAGAAATTCATTTACTACTGGAATAGTTTGAAGAGTTGGTGGCTCCACATCTGTATTCTTCAGCCTAACTAGATAAAATAAGTAACCCTTGGAAATCATCCCTTTTGCCTTAAAATAAGAAATAAATTTACCTCTTGGTGCACCAACATTACCCCTCCATTCAAGGATTGCCTCTTTTAAGAAATGGAAATACACCTTCTTAGTTTGGCAATCTACTATGGCATAACAAGAAGTGAACCAATTCATGCCCATTATAGCATCAAAATCTACCATTTCTAACTCATCCTGTTCAACCATTGTATCACGATAAAAAATAGTTATTATACAATTTCGATACACTCTCCTAGCTATAATAGATTCACCAATCGACGTAGATATTCAAGTGGCTTAACTAGCAATTCTGGTGTTTTATTGAACTTTTCAGCAACCAATGGAGTGACATATGATAATGTAGAACCCGGATCAACTAATACATATACATCATGTGAAAAGATGGATAATGTACCTGTAACCACATTTGCAGAAGTCTCTGAATTTTGTCTATTCGCTTTGTAGACATGGCTATACCAATTATGATACCCTAGGAAGACCCATTCTGATACCACTTTTTTCACACCTCAAATCCTATTGGGGCGGACAGGCACCCATAGCTGTAAAGGATCGAGAGAACCAATTCACAACCTTGTACTTCTCATGCATGTAACTATGACAACTAAAGGTTCTAACAAATATGATATTTATGTATCAATGAGAATAATTACATAGGCAAGCACAAACTTATATATACAATACTTGGTCATTGGGGCCACCACGTCTAAAGGAAAGACACTACCATAACTTTACATTAGTCTACAAAGCCTCTAAAAGATACATAGACTTAGATAGGGTCAGGAAAAACCCCCCTCCCTACTCTTGACTTACTGCACAATACCAAAATATATGGAACAGACTCAGAAAGCCCTGAATCAACCTGGAGCTCACCAATAGTCACTGATAGCCTGCGCTCCTACTAGTGAGGTGTATGAGCTGAAGTACCTGTTCCTGCAGTATGAAATAAAGGTCCTCCATGAGGGACGTCAGTACGAAATATGTACCGAATATGTAAGGCTGAAGGTAACAACACATGATACAAGAGCTCAATAGAAATCAGATACAAGTGTATAAGTAGTACTAGTAGACTACCTTTATATATACTTGTGGGACTACATACATTATGTTCCTGTATTTATTTTTACCTTTCTTACTTCATAATCTTTGTAAGCCATATATAACACAAATGACTAGATGATCAGTGGTAAATAGATAAATTATGATCGGCCCATGCTAGGCTTACGCCCTGAGCTGCCACCTACATATAAAGATTGGGATTGGCCCATGCTAGGGTTATACCCCTGAGCTGCCACCCATATATAAAGGTATCAAGATTGGCCCATGCTAGGATTATGCCCCTGAGTTGCCACTTGTTTTACAGATTTTCATAACTTAGTTTATTTAGCCTTTGAGATTGTTACCTATTGTTACCTTGGTGGTCATCACATTATGGAACCTTGAACCAAATAATCTACTAATATGAGACATATAAATGGATACTTAATGCTAAAACAATAAGGTTGGGAGCTGTTGGCATGCAAATGAAGTGTTTAGGATCTGAAAATAACACATGGGTCTTATTGATCAAACGAAGAACTCTTGAAATTTTCTAGTGAAAATAGATGCGCAGGTTTAATAATCAGAATGTATGGAGGTGTTCTAACATGTTAGAGAATGGGGACAAGGTCATTGGCTATAAATATTTGATTTCATGCCAAATTGTACAAAATAGAGTATGCCTAACATACCTGGTTATATAACTCTGAAACTAACCCAACTTGACTTTCCGCCTTTTAGATTACTTATCTTTAATAGAATATATGGTAAACTAGTATTAGCAACTAATCAATGCATTTGGGATACTTAAATTCACCAAAATAGTAACCAGACAGTAAACACATAATCTATTATTCAAGGGTGTTATTTTAACCCTTTTCTCCTCCAATTAGACCCACATACCATATATATCCTTATAAGATCTCCAAAAACACCTCAGCTACATTACACCCTCCAAACAACATGCAAAATAAATTGGGCACTACACAAATGCAATAATTAGTTCGGTGGTGTACCACCATACCTTTATTTTATATTCCAATTCAAACTAGTCTAACCTTTCTCCAACATCAGCCTGGTAGCGTAGAACATATACATACAAAACAGTCCACAAAACAGTCCCAAATCCTTTTATTGTAGTAATCCATTATTGAACTCATTATCTCTTGGGTTCCAAATCCTTTTATCATATTAATCCATTATTGAACTCATTATCTCTTGAGTTCCTAATAATAACACATCCATAATTCTCTTTCAAATTCACATACAAGGAGAACAAAATAGAGAAGACACCTTACCTCAATTCTGCAACTTATTCTTTTAATTGAACTCTTCAAGAACTTGAACTTTCCTTTACACTTTAAACCAAAGAAGAAAAGACAATTTCCTTAATATCAAAGAAAAGTGAGCAAATTGCTTGTTCTATATTCTGCCATATATATATATAATTAAGCACTGATAACATCTTTTCCTAATTTTTCATGAGATAATTAATCAAAAACTAAAGTTTTTTCACTTACCTTGGGCTGCAAAGGTGAGGGTTTCTTCAACAACCCTAGAAGGAATTTTAGGGCTGCTGTTCTTATCCTTGTTCAGAAAGAGAGAAAGATGAAATTTAAAATGAGTAGAATGGCCAGCAATATTGATCTTATATTGGGCCCTCTAGGACTTCTCTTATTGGACTCATTTTCAGCCACAAATTAGTCCAAGTAGGTGATGCACCTACTTAAGGGTCCAAGCTGCTGAAAATTTCAAAGTAGGTGATGCACCTACTTAATTTTTTAGTTGGGCTCAATTATATTTGGGCCTTGGTAGATTTGTGTGTTGGGCCATTTATCCAATTTCTTCCTCTTCTATTCAATTTTTTCCCTAATGAGTACATTAGTAAAGGCCCAAATTTGGTCCATAGCCATGGGTCCATTAGTTTGGTCCAGATTGCTCAAGTAGGTGACTCACCTACTAGCTTAATTAAGTTAAGCAAGCACCTTAATTTTTATTCCATTTTTATCTCCTAATCCCCTTAATCTAACCTTCAACTTATACATACTTGGTCACTTTAAACTTTAGATTCAGATACTAGCTTACGATCCCAAGTTTAAATAGTCGTATCGATGTTAACTTGGTTGCATCACATTAAACTGTACGGGCAGCGTCAATAATTCAATCTATACCATTAATACTTGCATAACAAATCTCATCCCTTACCTATACCACAAGGCTAGGTTTCATATAATTAGAACAAGTACATGAAAAATATGGGATATTACATATAGACTCTTGAGAATGGGTGATAAGTGATAAGTTGGGTATTTATCCCCTTTCCTGGTACGCAGATATTACTAAAGTGGACACTAGGCCGCTTTAGTGGTCGGCGCTAAAGTACCTAAATGTACTGCTAAAGCAGTCCCTCTTTGACAAGGGATGCCACTTAAGTAGACATTGGGCCGCTTTAGTGCTCGTCGCTAAAGAACCCAGGTGCCGCTAAAGAGGTACCTGTTGGCTGAGCTAGGTCCACTAAGGTTTCCACTAAGTCCCTAAAATACCCCACTTTATTGGTCACAGTAGATATCAGGCACAAGCTGGAGACTTGGAATTTTTTAGAGTCTCTACCAACCCCTCTAGATTTATCTAAAATCCCATATGCACAAACAAACTATGCTACCATATAAAATTCGAAATGCTGACCTCAATGGCATAGTAGAAATTTCCATTGTAGGTTTCTTCAATAAAAAGTGGCTCCCATACCCACTTTCCATTTCTCTTAACTTTTGGCCAATAGGGCAAAAAAATCTAGGAGCATCAAGACAAAAACCAAGGGTCTCTTTAAACTAAAATTGATGTTTCAAAGCTGTTAGAACTATCAAAATTGGAATACGAGGTTATTCAACTAAAGTTTTTGCCCGTAAGACAATTTGAACCAGTAAAGGCTTTAAAATAGAGAATTGGCTCTAAAAATAAAACAAACTACCCAATAACTAAACTGTTAGTCCCAGCAAGTCATAAATGACTTGTAGGAGGTATAGGAAAGCTCTAAATAAAAAAAATAGGCATAAGAACTAAAAGTGACCTGAAGGGTCATAACAATATCCACTATTAAAGGAACTTTTATCCTCGAAAGTAAAGGATTAAGATGTATGTAAAGCCTCAAATAGGTGAGGATACAGGGTTTGTATCTCGCTCTAGGTTTCCTAAGTAGCATCCTCTACTGGGCGGTGCCTCTACTCAATATTAACTAGTGGAATCTCTTGTGTACAATCGCCTGATATAATTAGCCAAAACTAAGCACAAGCTTCTCCATAAAGGTCAAATGCTCATCCAACAGAATTGATTCCCATCTAAGAACATGAAATGGGTCATGAATGTATTACCGCAACATAAAGACTTGGAATACTTTATGGACTATAGTGTAATCTGGGGGGAAGACTAACTCATAAGCCACCTCACCAATTTTATAGAGAATCTCAAAAGGTCCAATATATTTGGGTTGATCTTGTCTTTCCTCCTGAAAGTTATCACCCCCTTAATGGGTGATACAGAGAGGAATACCCAATCACTAACGCCAAACCTCAAAGCATGAAGTCTATGATTTGCATAATCCTTTTGTCTACTCTGAGATGCCCTCAACCTATCCTAAATAACCCATACTTTATACAATGACTCCTAAAGCAAGTCAATACCAAGGGGTCTAATCTCATGATTAATAAACCATCCAATTAGACAACGACATCTCCTACCATATAAAGCCTCAAAAAGCACTTTCTTAACACTCTAATGGTAATTATTATTATATGCAAACTCTATCAAGCCTAAGTTCTTCTCCCACTAGCCTACAAAATCCATAACATAGGCTTGGAGAATGTCCTTTAAAAATTAAATAGTCTGCTCTTACTGCTCATCGATCAAAGGATGGAATGTTGTACTAAGATCTACCTAATTATCCAACTCTTCCTGAAATACTCTTTAAAATCTAGAAATGAACACCGAACCCCTGTTTGAGATGATAAATATAGGCACACCGTGCAAATTGACTATCTCACTAACATAGATACAAATTAACCTCTCAGTGCTGAAGGATATCTAAATAAGAATGAAATATTTTGACTTAGTTAGTTGATAAAAAATAAGCCAAATACCATCGAAACCACGGGAGTTATAAGGCAACCCACTAATAAATTCCATGGTAATTTGCTCCTATTTCTACTCAAGAATAGGCAATCTCTGAATCAAACCACAAGGTTACTGATACTCGGGTTTCACCCGCTGACAACATGGTTGTGTGCTATAAAGTCTACCAAATGAATAGAGCATCTATTGTTAGAAGGAGATATTGATAGCCTAAAGGCTATCAAAAAAACAAAAATGGGTACTAAAGATGTAAAAATCATCAAGCACACAAAGAGAAAACAACACACTAGAAAGGGGATGAAGAAGAAGATTGCATATAAAGTAAAGATAGGTAGAAAGACCCTTACTTCTATCAAATGAATAGCACAGGAAGGTGTATCAAACCTTCAAACACACGTCACCAATAGAAGCTCATACCTTCCTCTTAGGTGGATCAAAGGACTCAAACTTCCTCAATCACACCTTTCTTGACAAATGACCCAATAGAAGCAAAAAACCAATTTCAATTGCATTCAAGGTTCAAATTTCGGTTTTCCTCTCTTAAGGAGAAGGAGAAGACTACAATATAACACTAAGATTACAGTAAAAAAAAGTCACTAAATTTATTATTTCAAAAACCTATGAAAATAAGAGCTAAGGTGTCTATTTATACTATTACAAATAATGAAAAAAATGCCCTTAATGAGGGCTAGGTAAAGGGGTGCCTCTTGAGTGCTGAAATATAGGTTATAAAGTCAACTTTTCCCTTTACTTGAGGCGCCTCTTGAGTGTATAAGTCCCTCCTCTTTTCTTCTTTTGACCAAGGCTTCATTACTTGACAATTCCGATGCTTGAACCTTGGACTATACTTGTACTCTTGGTGCTCCTTGTGCATGTATCATCCTCTCCATCTTAAAAGGAATGTGTCCTCAAATTCAAATCTTGAAAAAACAAAGAGAGAAGAAAACAATCACACAATCCTATAGGTAGGAGGGTTAGCATTTGGTACCACAATTACATCATCACTCCAAGGTGGTTCGCATTTAACATACAGCCATGCAGCCTAGGTATTTGGCATGAAAAGTTTGGCATAAAGGATACACATGAAGTTAATGGAATCAACATTAAAAGGTAATGACCATGAACTGAAGCCACACCTCCCATATCTCAAAGGTATTTCGGGGTCAAAGGGAAGTAGTAGTAAACAAAGGTCTAGGTTGAGTTTAGCCAATCCTATTACTAGACAATCATGTTCATAATTACCAAAAACAATCACCCTTAAGAAAAAGATATCATTTAAGAATAAAGGGTTGTGGTGTAAATATCCCATCCTAGGAACAAACTCACCTTTATTCACAAGTTTTCCAAACAAATAATTATCACAAAAAAAACTAGTGGCACAGTTTTCATCAACAAGCTCATGGGGTCAATTTTCATATCATGATCAACATTACAAGAATGAGAACCAACTTGAAGTCTTTCAATTCATCAATTCACATATTCAAGTAGTGAACTATACGTAGGAGCACATTGATCATGGTACAAATTAAGAGAGCTATTAAGAGGAGAAGCATGCACCCCTATGTAAAGCAAACGCAAGACCAACACACTAGAGGGTACATCATAACATTTAAAGCTCAAAGAAGGGTAATGAGTAGCTTTAAGAGTAAGTTTATCATTGTTCATAACAAAAGAGATACTAAGGAAATGTGTATGTACTCGTAAACCCGAAACTACTTCACAAGACACTAAATCACACCATTTTGAATTTAAGGGAGTGTAGAGAGTAATGAAGTCATCTCGGGTAAGGCTTGGACAGTCCACTTTTTTAGCGTTCTTTGTCAAAGGAGTCTTTAGTTCATTTTTCATGCTTTCATGTGGAACTCTTTTTGGATCTTTCTTGATTATCATTTCATCTTGTACCTGCAGATAAGAAAAATCAAAGCTAGGAAAAATGCTAGCTTTTGGGTTAGGAAGTGACAAAGGTTCTTTATGGTCAAGATCCACAATCAAGCAATTTTTTTTTATCTTTTCTACTTCACTACCCGCTGTTTTGCTTTCCCTTTCCTTTTTTTCTTCATATTTTTCTTGTACCTCAATATCAAGCTTCTATCAATCTTGAAAATTGACCTCATCACCCTCAGATTCTATCTTCACTTAGTTGTTTGGGGTAATTTCGGTTTAGTGGATCTTGGAGAGGAGGCATTGGATTACATTGGTGAAGTATTTGGATTTTTGGCATGGGATTTTATGGAGTTTGGTGTCCTTGGTAAATTGGATTTGGGACTTGATGGTTTGAATTTGTAGAGGCTTTGGTGGATATAATCTATCAACCCTCGCTTTCATTCTAATCACACCACCCGTCAAGGATGCCATTTTACTCCTCATAGAATCCATATCACCGATTATAGCATCATGAATATCATCTATTTTTTGGCCCAAGGCCTCAAGCTGAGGCATCAAGGCTCCAATAGCATCATTTTCCAAAGGTTGTGAAGTAGTACCTTTTCCATGGAAAAATTTCCTAAAAAGAGCAAAAAACAACAAGTAAAACAACGTATAAAACGAGCAGACAAGTTAGTTCAAAAGCCTCACTTCACTCACACTCAACCTCACCTCATACTTGGCCTCACAAGTGTTGGAAAATCGGTATACTTGGCAAAGTTACATGAGAGGTGAGAAACTTTGGCTCGGAATCGATCTTTGTTTGAAATTACCCAAATAAAGTGATGCACGAACTTGAACCAGCAAAATACTACGACTTTAAAAAAAGAAAAACACATAAAAAAATGAAGGCATGAAATAAACGAACTCTAATCTAATTACCAAACTAGCAGGTAGTTACCAGCTTGCTAATCAGTGATAGAACCAACAAAATTGTAACTAGAAACAACAATTAGAAACTAGAAAATCTAACTAAGAACTTAATTTGGTCATTGAGCTATCATGATGTGGCATACAATGATTGGACGTTGAGTTTTCAAAAATTTTCACCCAAAATTTTCAAGTTTCGGCCTAGAATAACCTTAGGGAAGAAGAGTTTTCATTTGGAAGGGAAAAATTGAAGGTTTGGAGCCCTTTTAGAGCTTCAAATGAATTCAAAATTGATTGGTCCCCCCTCCCCCCCTTGTTCTTTCAATTGTACTTGATTATTCCCTTTGTCTCTTCTTTCTTTTGGATGACAAAGAATATGCCAATGAATATTCTTTCACAAACACCAAGTACACTCTCTTTCTTCTCCTTTTTGGATCAAACACTTTCTTTTGAATATTCTTCCTTAGCAAGACTTGATAAATATGGAAGAACAAGATAAATATTTAAGAGTTGATGAAAGTTTTACCCCTAACCAAATGAACTCAAAATCTAGATTTTTTGTAGATATAGGTTCCTTAGGCCAAGTTGAACTCAAATATGTAAAAATCAGCCACAAAACTCATCCAAATCACAGGCCCAATTTCGGATCTAGCTTAAAAGCTTCAACAAACACCATATCCATGGAGGTTCTTAGCTCAAACTCAACCAAATCTTGTTCTAAGTGTAGATCTAGACTCCCTAGGTGTGAGATCACAAGAATATAACACAATAAACTTCCAAAACGGAATAAAATTTAGTATATATAACTTGTAACTCATAGATATAATACAAACTACAAGACAACACACAATATTTTTGAGATTTTCGGATATTTTGACTCCTTTTTGTTAAGTTTTTCTAAATAAGAACACTAAAATGAAGATTTAGGGATTTTGGAATAACCCTAAACAAGGAATTGATACCAAATGATAACCTAAAGACTATCAAAAACACAAAAATCGATACTAAATATTTAAAAATAAGCACGCACCCAGAGAAAACAACACACTAGAAAGGGGATGTAGAAGAAGATTGCATAAAAAGTAAAGATAGGTAGAAAGACCCTTACTTTTATCAAATGAATAGCACAAGAAGGTGTATCAAACCTTCAAACACACCTCACCAATATAAGCTCAAACCTTCCTCTTAGGTGGACCAAAGGACTCATACTTCCTCAACGATACCTTTCTTGCCAAATAACCCAATACAAGCGAAAAACCAATTTCAATTGCATTCAAGGTTCAAATTTACGTTTTCCTCTCTTAAGGAGAAGGAGAAGACTACAATATAACACTAATATTACAATAAAAAAAGTCACTCAATTTATTATGTCCAAAACATATGAAAATAAGAGCTAAGGTGTCTATTTATACTATTACAAACGATGACAAAAATGCCCTTAATGAGGGCTAGGTAAAGGGGGGCCTCTTGAGTGCTGAAATATAGGGTATAAAGTCAACTTTTCCCTTCACTTGGGGCGCCTCTTGAGTGTATAAGTCCCTTCTCTTTTCTTCTCTTGACCAAGGCTTTATTGCTTGTCAATTTCGATGCTTGAACCTCAGACTATGTTTGTACTCTTGGTGCTCCTTGTGCCTGTATAATCCTCTCCATCTTGAAAGGAATTTGTCCTAAAATTCAGATCTTGCAAAACCAAAGAGAGAAGAAAACAAGAACACAATCCTCTCGGTAGGAGGGTTAGAATTTAGTACCACAATTACATCATCACTCTAAGGTGGTTCACACTTAACATACATCCATACATCCTTGGTATTTGGCATGAAAAGTTTTGCATAAAGGATACACATGAAGTGAATGGAATCAACATTAAAAGGTAATGACCATGAACTGAAGCCACACCTCCCATGTCTCAAAGGTATTCCGGGGTCAAAGAAAAGTAGTAAACAAGGGTCTAGGTTAAGTTTAGCCATTCCTATTACTAGATAATCTTGTTCGTAATTACCAAAAACAATCACCCTTAAGAGAAAGATATCATTTAAGACTAACGGGTTGTGGTCTAAAAATCCCCTCCTAGGAACAAGCACACCTTTATTCACAAGTTTACCAAACAAATAATCATCACGAACAAGACTAGTGGCACGATTTTCATCACACAAGCTCACGGGGTCAAGTTTCATATCATGATCAACATTACAAGATTGAGCACCAACTTGAAGGCTTTCAATTCCACAATTCACATATTTAAGTAGTGAACTGTACGTAGGAGCACATTGATCATGGTACAAATTAAGAGAGCTATTAAGAGGAGAAGCATGCACCCCTATGTAAAGCAAATGCAAGACCAAGACACTAGAGGGTACATCACAATATTTCAAGCTCAAAGAAGGGTAATGAGTAGCTTTAAGAGTAAGTTGATCATTATTCATAACAAAAGAGCTACTAAGGAAAAGTGTATGTACTCGTAAACCCAAAACTACTTCACAAGACACTAAATCGCACTATTTTGAATTTAAGGGAGTGTAGAGAGTAATGAAGTCACCTTGGGTAAGGTTTGGTCTGTCCACTTTTTTAGCATTCTTTGTCAAAGGAGTCTTTATTTCATTTTTCATGCTTTCATGTGGAACTCTTTTTGGATCCTCCTTGATTATCATTTCGTCTTGTACCTGCAGATAAGAAGAATCAAAGCTAGGAAAAATGCTAGCTTTTGGGTTAGGAAGTGACAAAGGTTCTTTGTAGACAAGATCCACAATCAAGAACTTTTTTATCTATTGTACTTCACTACCTGCGGTTTTTCTTTCCCTTTCCTTCTTTTCTTCACATTTTTCTTGTACCTCAACATCAAGCTTCTCTCCATCTTTAAAACTAACTTCATCACCCTCGGATTCTATCGCCATCACTTTTCTTAGTTATATGGGGTAATTTTGGTTTAGTGGATCTTGGAGAGGAGGCATTGGATTACATTGGGGATGTATTTGGATTTGTGTCATGGGATTTTGTGGAGTGTGTTGTCCTTGGTAAAGTGGATTTGGGACTTGATGGTTTGAGTTTTGTGGAGGCTTTGGTGGATATAATCTATCATCCCTCGCTTTCATTCTAATCACACCACCCTTCTAGGATGCCATTTCACTCCTCATAGAAACCATATCACCCATTATAGAATCATGAATATGATTTATTTTTTTGGCCCAAGGCCTCAAGCTGAGCCATCAAGGCTCCAATAGCATTATTTCCCAAAGGTTGGGAAGTAGTACCTTCGGATTCAATGGAAAAAGTACCTAAAAAGAGCAAAAATAGCAAGTAAAACAACCCACCAAACGAGCAAACAAGTTAGTTCAAAAGCCTCACTTCACTCACACTCAACCTCACCTCATACTTGGCCTCACAAGTGTTTGAAAATCGGTAATATTTGGTAAATTTACTTGAGAGGTGAGAAACTTTGGTCCGGAATCGATCTTTGTTTGAAATGACTCAAATAAAGTGATGAACAAACTTGAACCAACAAAATACTACGACTTTAAAAAGAGAAAAGCACACAAAAAAAAATGAAGACATGAAATAAACGAACTTTAATCTAATTACCAAACTAGTAGGTAGTTACTACTTTGCTAATTAGTCATAGAACCAACAAAATTGAAGCTAGAAAAAATAATTAGAAACTAGAAAATCTAACTAAGATCTTAATTTGGCCGTTGAGTTATCATGATATGGCATTCAATGATTGGACGTTGAGTTTTCAAAAATTTTCACCCAAAATTACCAAGTTCTGGCCTAGAACATGCTTGGAGAATAAGAATTTTCATTTAGGAGGAAAAAATTAAAGGTTTGGAGCCCTTTTGGAGCTTCAAATGAATTCAAAATGGATTGGTTCCCCCTGTACTTTCAATTGTACTTGATTATTCTCTTTGTCTCTTCTTTCTTTTGGATGACAATGAATATGCGAATGAATATTCTTTCACAAACACCAAGTACACTCTCTTGCTTCTTCTTTTTGAATCAAACACACTCATTTGAATATTCTTCCTTAGCAAGACTTGATAAACATGGAAGAACAAGATGAATATTTAAGAGTTGACGAAAGTTTGACCCCTAACCAAATGAACTCGAAATCTGGATTTTTTTGTAGATATAGGTTCCTTCGGCCAAGGTGAACTCAAATATGTAAAAATCAGCCATAAAACTCATCCAAATCACAAACCCAATTTCGGATGTAGCTTAAAAACATCAAAAAACACCATATCCATGAAGGTTCTTAGCTAAAACTCAACCAAATCATGTTCCAAGTGTAGATCTAGACTCCCTAGGTGTAATACCCGAGCCTTGTCCTAGCTAGAAATCATCTCAAGAGTGGTAGGACTTACTATGAAATTCAAATCTATTTTTGTACATGCAGTATTTTTGAGATTTTTACTTTCTATTACGTGGGAAATTGAGCTGGCTTTCCAAATCCGACATCAGACGAAAGAGTTATGGATGTTTTACATGAAACTGTCAGAATCGCCCAGGTGCGACGGCCCAGTTGGCGGACCGTCAAACTAGTGATGGACCACCACTTGGACCATCACTTCCGAGGCAGAAGGGCCCCATTCTTGTTAAAGCTTGACGACCAAGTTAACGGACCCTCAACTTAGTGAAGGACCATCACTTGGACCATCAAAGCTATGACAGTTAAGCCACATTCTGGATAAAGTGTGACGGATGAGTTGACGGGCCACTAGATATTTGACGGACCATCCCTCATACTATCAACCCTTATCCAGTGAAGCCCATTTCTGGTCCACGTCTGATGGGCTAAATGACAGTCCACCAAGAGTCTGACGGGCCGTCAGTCAGACCATCACACGCCACATTCAATTTATTTCTAGGTCATTTTAATAGGGGTATTTTGGTAACTCACCACTCATCCATAAAAACCCAATTACACCCGATTTCATCCACTTTTTATTGTTCTTTCACTATAAACAACTAGGGTATCTCCCTAAATTAAATCTTTAAGACCAAGACACAATCTTCTTCAAGAATCAGGGGATTTCAAACCATCCCAGTTCAAAAACATCAAGAACCTTGAGTCAGGTATGCGTAGTGTTCATCTATGGACCCCTTTCATTCATAGAGTTCAGGAACTATGATTTTAAATAAGAAACTTTGATTTCTTTATTGATATGTGATGTTGTTCATGTCAATGACCATTGTTTAAACGTCAGACTATTATTTTAAGATGATTTCCATGAAGCATGCATATTTGTGGTTAAAACCCATGAAATTGGGTGGTTCAAGATGATTAACATTTGTTGAGAAAACTTATGCCCAAGGTGTGCATGCAAGGTGTTTGTTAAAATGTCTAAGATGCAAGAAGTCCATATACCTAAATGACAAGTCCATATTAGCTATACACTCAATATGAATTCCATGCTATTTATGTGTTGCTATTATTGTGGTGTGAAACACGTGTGATAATTGAATTATAGAACATGTGCACAAAATCTATCCATGCAAGCCCTACAATGTTTGAGATGTTGAATAGAATCATGAAGTGCACTATCCCTTACTTATGATATTATGAATTGTGGACTCAAATCTTGTGATCAATTCATGTCATGTGTGTCAATTTCCTTCTATCGAGTCCTGGGGGTATTCGTATCTGAAACTATAACTGTGTGCCTAGAGCCATGTCATGTTGTCACGATATCTTCAGTCAAGCCATGTTCCATAGAATTCAGTCAGTCATGTGACTTAGGAAACCTCAGAAACCTCATGATCTCAGTTAGTTATCAGTATATTTCCGTTAGTCAATAGAAATTCACTAAACCCAGTTCATGTATAGTCAGTTAAGTCATGTTTAGTCTCTTTAGATGGGAGTAGAAGTTGGCACCGAGAGAACCCAAGGATGAAAACTCACCTACTTGAGATGAAGGTGTGATTCTTAGAAGCAATCCTTGCGTTTCAGAACTATGTAGCCAGCATAGGTTGAGAAATCTTCACTGCCCGCTTGAGGGTTGATGGGGAGGAAATCCGCCGTTCTCTTTGGGGACATTGCCAGATTTGAGGGTCACTCACAGCATGTCTTTACCCATAGCACGGTATTAACACCCTTCCAATCAGGGCAACGATTGGACCCTTGTTCAACTACTTTAGCATACATGGAGCATGTTGGTTAAAGAACTAGCTCCCACAGTTCTAGACTCAGTCTCAGTAAAAGAACTCAGACAGTTCTTCAGATATCCGTATACCAGGACTATTAGATACAGTCAAATCAACAGTTAAATCTCAATTATAGTATGGAACTCAGACAGTTCCATTAGATTCAGGACTGTCATATACAGTCCTCATGCTATCAGAACTATATTTTCAGCCATGTATTAGTGTACAAATTTAGCTATCACATACTCACGACCTCAGTTACTATGTATGTATGTTTGCACTCTCACGGTCATATTAGTCAGTTATTTAGTATTGTTCATGCATGTAACCCATTGTATATAGCCTATCTCATTCGTATACTCAGTACTCTTAGTTGTATTGACGCATTTCCGCTATGGTGCTTTCTTTTATATTACACCATAGGTTCTGAGACACGATATCTATAGTAGCAGTAGTTGATCAGTTTTAGCTTTCAGCGTCAGTGGTGAGCCCTCATCATGCGAGGACATATTATTCAATTTCATTGTTGCAGTACTCGGTTTTATTTAGTTATTGGAGTTAGTTGGGGACATTTCCCATTAACTCTCTTTTCAGATAGTTAAAGGCTTTCTAGACTATCATGTTTTCAGATAGTATTTTAGGTTATGTTTGGGTATTTTTACCCCACCAGATATTTGATATTCAGTTTAAACCTTTTGGCTTATCAGCCTTTGTTCTGCATTATCTTTATATATATATATATATATATATTATGCAGTGTATAGGTACAAATATTAGTCATGGGTTAGCTTGTGGTCTCTCGGGGTCATGAGCACCGTATAGCATTCTGGTTCAGAAAATTGGGGCATTACAAACTTGGTATCAGAGCCTAAGTTTTAATAGTATCCTAGGAAGTCCTAAAGCCGCATCTAGTAGAGTCTTGTGCGTGGGTGTATTGCACGCCACATTTATGTGTAGGAGGCTATGAGATGTTTTAAGAATAGTCTCCTTTCTTTTATGTCTCAGATCGTGCTATAGAAAAGTTTTTCAGGAAAACTCATGTAGATTCTCATTTTTCTTCACTCATGTTAACTCCACCTTACTTTTAAGGTAACAGAAATAGTGAAGCTCAAGTCCTACAGATAGGGCTTTCCCAGACAATCCCTGTAGTCAGTTATGGGATTGACCACAAACTCAGAAATACCCCATCAGTCCCATTATGTTCCAAATTCATATGGATTTCATTCACAATGATGAGAAATTATTCTCCAACTTAAATTTAGATATATTATCAGATCCCTTCTCAGAATCCTATTATAGCATATGACCTTGAGTTAGAAGCATGCATCTAGGATCTTAGTAATAGTAGAGTGGGATAATATTATTCGGATTGATCAGATTATGAATTCATGAGGATATTTGTACCAATCAATAGGCTTGAATAGTGCAAGCAAAAATTTTAGTCTATTGACCTGTAATTAGGTATGAAGGTGTGGATGTGATATTCGCAGCATATGAGGAAATAGTAATAGATGATGTGTTTAGTAAGGCAAACATGTATCGGAAAGAATGTAAGTACTTGATAGTAGAGTAAGTGACCAAGTCGGTCCCTCAGATTCCAGTATTAGTGCCTGTATGTCTAGGGAAGCGTAAGGGAAGACAATTCCCGACCCATTCTTATCTCAGCGTAGAGTTTTGTACTTCAGCTACCGTAAAACCCACTCATGCATTGCATGTCAACTCTATGGTCATGAACCATGCTCATGCATTTCCTTTTTCCATAAATCATATATGGTTTCAGTTCCCAATATAAGGGGTCCCATTTTACCCCACAGTAAGAATAAGTTCCATGCACCCGGCTTATTCACATGCTTTCCATAGAATCGTGTACAATTCCAGCTCACTCGGTATTACGAATCAGGTCTCACGAATATAGAAATTCAAGAATCAAGTCATGCAACTCATGAATTACGTACTCACATCATGCATTACAGTATACTCAGTTTCCATGACTCATGCTATGCCCCTAGATTAGATAAATTCAGACTACATCATGTATATTCTCAGTTCAGACCTTTTGGTTAAAACCATGCAGTTGATATTCTACTCGTCAGGTTTCAGTCATGTGTTAAGTTTAGTTAGTGTCCATTTATGCTTCAGGTCCTCTTGATTTAAACCCTTCAGTAAGCCCTCCTTGTGAAATAGTGTAGTGATGAGCTATTGCTTAGATGGGGGAGAGTAAATATTTCATGACTAAGAGAAGATTTCGTATGCTTGTTTTACATGAGGGTGTAGTTATGAAAATAGGCTTGAATATCATGTTAGTGTGCTGGTAGATGGCTAGCAAGAGGTTGTATTTAGAAGTTGTGAAAGTACAGAGTGTGAATATACGTTCAGATCCTTGACTTATGTCAGCCCCATCACGTAACTATTAAAATTTAGTTACCAATTACTCAGCTATCAGTATTCCAGTATCTCAGTCTATAGAATGCTTAGTTTTCATGATTTATGTTATGCACCTAATGGTTACATAAATTCATAATATGTCACATATACCCTTAGTTTGGATTCCTTGGTGAATCCTTGGGGTCGATGTTCCATCCCCCAGTCCTCAGATACAACGTTAGCCTAGTAATCAATATTCAGTAAAGGACTCAGATAGTCCTACAGGACCATGCCTATCAGTTATTAGTTACTTAGCCATCAAGATTCAGTACTTCAGTATCAGCCTAAACCTTAGCAATCAGAAATAAGTTACCAGAACGTAACAATGGCTCCAGTATGAGTCCGAGTTATAGATTCAGTTATAATGTCAGCTTTAGTTCAGCAACTAGATCAGAAAAACTCAATTCAGTTATAGACTTGCTTGACTATAGCATATAATTATCAGTTACTTAGTTATAGGTATTCCAATACCTCAATTTCCAAATCATGCGATACGCTTGGTCTCACATTCTCAAATAATACAGACCTCATGAATCCATTCTCAGTTACCTCATGTTACTAAATTAGTCCTTACCTTCTATGTATGATACTCTATAGTTTCAGTTCAACTATTCAGGCTAAGCACAGTTTATCCTAGTAGACCTAGTATTCAGCTGTCAGCTATCCAATTAATTAGATAAGTTAGCATATTTATGCACTCGTACTCAGCTCCCATGTGAATCTTTTAAGTAGTCTCAATTGCAATACATGAGGCTTAGTTAATTCATCTTAGATGATGTTCATAGGCCTCAACTCATCTTACCGAATCTTAATCAGGATACGATCTTATTACTCAGCTGTCTCATACAAATAAGTTCATATGGTTTAGTCTTCCCACCTCTCTATCTTTTTACACTAGCCAAAATCTCATAGAAGAATGTAACTATTCTCAGATAAACTAGCCAGGTAGCTCTAAGCTTAGCTCAGTCAGATATCATGTCTAAGTTTCAGATCTCAAATATTTAGTCACGATTCAGTCCGTAGGTACCTTGTACAACATCTCAGATTTCCCTCGGTATCTCTTCTAAGTCCAGCATTCTTCAAGGGACATAGTGTCCCAAGGGGGACATACACTATAACCCCCAAACTTTTTTGATTTAACTATGCTAATCTCTTTTTATGTAATGAATCCAGTTTGGAGTGGTGGTACCCATAAGTGACCCTCTATCTCCAATCTCAGCTATAAGCCAGGTATTCATTGGTTCAGTTCAGTTTTTGATACCCAGTCCATGTCCCATGTTAAAACTTAGTCACGATATCTAAATTCACAGTATTCAGTTCATACATCACATTTCTAACTCAGCCATATTCGTCGTTTCCTATTCATGATTGTTCAGTAAGAGGATCTCGAGTTCAAGATTAATGACTTTATCTATTTAAAGATCTCTCCCATGAAAGAAGTGAAGATATTCAGCAAGAAAAGAAAGCTCAGTCCTCGATATATCGATCCCTTCAAGATTCTCAATCATTTTGGTAAGGTAGCTTATGAGCTCGAGTTGCCTTCCATGTCTCTTTGCTCAAGAAGTACATAGGTGACCTAGTAATTATAGCCCCTATTCAGAGTGTTGATGTTCATAACAGCCTCTCCTATGATGAAATTCTGGTCGAAATCCTAGACTATGAGATTCGTTGACTGAGGAACAAAGAAATCCCTCTAGTCAAAGTTTTTTAGTGGAACCAGTCTGTAGAGGGAGCTACTTAGGAAGTAGAAGAAGACACCGAACGAAGTACCCTTACCTCTTCTCTGAAAACTCAGATATAGCTCAAGGTAACAGTTCTCCTTAAGTTTATTTTGTTTCATGTTCAATTTCAGTTACAAATTTGATATCCAAATTCATGCTCATGTTCCCATTATAAATTTGTTATCAATTACCATTGCATATTCAGTAATGCATTCATCAGATTAGTTATATAATTATGCATCTGATATGGATTAATTTAGCTCATCAGTCATGCATCAGATATGCATGATCAGTATGCTATGTACAGTTTGTCAGTCGTGATATCATGTTCCAGCTATTCATGTTCAGATCATTGGTTCCCCTTCCAGCCAGTTCCATTTGAGGATGAAATATTCTTAAGAGGGAGATATTGTAATACCTGTGCCTTTTCCTAGCTATAAATCATCTCAAGAATGCTAGGACTTACTTTGAAATGCAAATATATTTTTGTACATGCAGTATTTTTGAGATTTTCACTTTCTATTACATGTAAAATTGAGTTGGCTTTCCAACAATACCAATTTCATCCAAATCCGACATTAGATGAAGGAGTTATTGATGTTTAATTCGGAACTGTCAGAATTGCCTAGGTACGACGGCCCAGTTGGCGAACTGTCAAACTAGTGACGGACCACCACTTGGACCATCACTTTAAAGGCAAAAGGGCCCCATTCTTGTTAAAGCCTAACGGCCAAATTGACAGACCATCAACTTAGTGACGGACCACCACTTGGACCGTCAAAGCATACTAGTTGAGCCAAATTCTGGATAAGGTGTGATAGATGAGTTGACAGACCACGAAATATTTGATGGACCGTCACTCATACCATCAACCCTTATCGAGTGAAGCCTATTTCTGGTCCATGTCTAACAGGCTAAATGACTGTCAACCAAGAGTCTGATAGACCGTCAGTCGAACCATCACATGCCACATTCAGTTTATTTACAGGTCATTTTAACAGGGGTATTTTGGTAACTTACCACTCGTCTATATAAACCCCATTACTCCTGATTTCAGCCACTTTTCATCATTCTTTCACTACAAATAACTAGGGTTTCTCCCTAAATTAAATTTTTAAGACCAAGACTCAATCTTCTTTAAGAATCAGGGAATTTCAAATCTTCCCAGTTCAAAAACATCAAGAACCTTAAGTCAGGTATGCATAGTGTTCATCTATGGACCCGTTTCATTCATAGAGTTCAAGAACCATGATTTTAAATGATAAACTTTGATTTCCTTGTTTCTATGTTATGTTGTTCATGTCAATGACCATTGTTTAAATGTCAGGCTATTATTTTAAGATGATATCCATGAAGCATATATGTTTGTGGTTAAAACCCATGAAATTGGGTGGTTCAAGAAGATTAACGTTTGTTGAGAAAACCTTGCCCAAGGTGTGCATTCAAGGTGTTTGTTAAAATGCCTAAGATGCTAGAAGTCCATATTTACATGATTTTATGATACCTAAATGACAAGTCCATATTAGCTATACACTCAATATGAATTTCATGCTATTTATGTGTTGCTATTGTCGTGGTGTGAAACATGTGTGATAATCGAATTATAGAACATGTACATGAAATGTATCCATGCTTTCCCTACCATGTTTGAGATGTTGAATAGACTCATGAATTATATTATCACTTACTTATGCTATTATGAATTGTGGACTCAAATCTTGTGATCAAGTCATGTCATGTGTGTCAGTTTTCTTCTATCGAGTCCTGGGGGTATTCCTACCCAAAACTATAGCTGTGTGCCTAGAGCCATGTCATGTTGTCACGATATCTTCAGTAAATCCATGTACCATAGAATTGAGTCAGTCATGTGACTCAGGAAACCTCATGATCTCAGTCAGTTATTAGTATATCCCATCAGTCAATGGAAATTCAGTAAACCCAATTTATGTATAGTCAGTTAAGTCATGTTTAGTCTCTTTAGATGGGAGTAGGAGTTAGCACCGAGTGAACCCAAGGATGGGAACTCACCTTCTTCAGATGAAGGTGTGATTCTTAGAAGGGGTGGACATCCGCCATTCTCTTTTAGGGACATTGCCAGATTTGAGGGTCATTCACAGCATGTCTTTAACTATGGCATGGTATTGACACCCTTCAAATCAGGGCAGTGAATATGCCCTAGTTCAACTAATTTAGCATACTGGGGCTTGTCGGTTAAACAACCACCTCCCACAATTTCAGACTCAATCTTAGTAAAAGAACTCGGATAGTTCTTTAGATATCCGTATACCAGGACTGTTAGATACAGTCAAATCAACAGTTAAATCTCAGTTATAGTACGGAACTCAGACAGTTCCATCAAATTCAGGACTGTCAAATACAGTCCCTCATGCTATTAGAACTACATTTTCAGCTATGTATTAGCATACAGATTTAGCTATCACGTACTTACGACCTCTCAGTTACTATGTATGTATGTTTGCACTCTCACGTTCATATTAGTCAGTTATTTAGCATTGTTCATGCATGTAACCCATTTTAGATAGCCTACCTCACTCGTATACTTAGTACTCTTAGTTGTACTAACGTATTTGTGCTATGGTGCTTTTTTTTACACCATAGGTTCTGAGACACGAGATCCATAGTAGCAGTAGTTGATCAGTTTCAGCTTTCAGCGTCAGTGGTGAGCCCTCATTATGCGAGGAAATATTATTTAGTTTCATCATTGCAGTACTCGATTTTATTTAGTTATCAGAGTTAGTTGGGGACATGTCCCATCAACTCTCTTTTCAAATAGTTAGAGGCTTTCTAGACTATCATATTTTCAGATAGTATTTCAGGTTGTTTTTGGGTATTTATACCCCACCAGATATTTGATATTCAGTTTGAACCTTTTGGCCTATCAGCTTTTGTTCTGCATTATGTTTATATATTTATATTATGCAGTGTACAGGTACAGATATCAATCATGGGTTAGCTTGTGGTCCCTCGGGGTCATGAGCACCGTGTAGCATTCTGGTTTAGAAAATCAGGGCGTTACACTAGCTGTGAGATAACAAGAGTATAACACAAGAAACTTCCAGAACATAATAAAATATAGTATATCTAACTTGCAACTCATGGATCTACTACAAACAACAAGACAACACACAATTTTTTTGAGATTTTTGGATATTTTGACTCTTTTTTGTTGAGATTTTCTAAATAAGAACACTAAAAATCAAGATTTAGGGATTTTAGAACAACTCTAAACAAGGATTTGATACCAAATGATAGCCTAAAGACTATCAAACACACGAAAATGGGTACTAAAGATGTAAAAATCAGCAAGCACAGAAAGAGAAAACAACACACTAGAAAGGGGATGAAGAAGAAGATTCCATAAAAAGTAAAGATAGGTAAAAAGACCCTTACTTCTATCAAATGAATAGCACAAGAAGGTGTATCAAACCTTCAAACACACCTCACTAATAGAAGCTCAAACCTTCCTCTTAGGTGGACCAAAGGACTCACACTTCCTCAATCACACCTTTCTTGCCAAATAACCCAATACAAGGGAAAAACTAATTTTAATTGCATTCAAGGTTCAAATTTTGGTTTTCCTCTCTTAAGGATAAGGAGAAGACTACAATCTTACACTAAGATTACAATAAAAAAAACTCACTCAATTCATTATGTCAAAAAATTATGAAAATAAGAGCTAAGGTATCTATTTATACTATTAAAAACAATGACAAAAATGCCCTTAATGAAGGCTACGCAAAGGGCCGCCTCTTGAGTGTTGAAATGTAGGGTATAATGTCAATTTTACCCTTAACTTGAGGCACCTCTTGAGTTTATAAGTTCCTCCTCTTTTCTTCACTTGACCAAGGCTGAAAATGCTCCAAAAAGGTCTTCAATTGGTTGCCAATTTCGATGCTTGAACCTTGGACAATAGCTTGTACTCTTGGTGCTCCTTGTGTTTGTATCAGCTATTGATGATTCAATTATTACCAGTTTTAAAGGCACAACAAAAGCAATCCCTAAACAATGTCTTGAACTTTTATTAGACTGATAAATCAATTTAGTATTGATGTTAATTTTGGTGCTCAATTTTAATAGCTAAGTCAACAAAATTATCAATCAAAAGTATCACCTCAATAGATGATACATTGACCAATTTGGAACCCTAGGGATGAACATGCATCACTGTATGAAATATAGGTACTTTATTGTGCATATGCATGTTGGAGTCAACTATATAAAGATACTACGAGGTTTATTTGATGTATGCTTTTAGTAGAACATTTGTATGATATACCAGTTGTTCTTATGGGTTCCTTTTCCTAGAAAAGGGATGGAGCACTTTTACTTGTTATACCATTATGGTGAATCTATTAGCATGGACAACCTAACTTGCTAATCCAAAATAGCTATTCCTTATGTGTTACAAAATCAAAACATGTACTAACATTATGTGTAATTGGTAGTATGTAAAAGATCATTGGTTATGGTGCTCTCAAAATTCATTTGTTCATTTACTTATTTGATCCCCTAATAAGGAATGAAACATTATGTGTAATTGTGTATTGTTGGCCTCTAACAAAGACATAGTTTGCCTCGATCCTGATTACTATAGACATATTTATAGGGCTCTCTACCCTTCTTCCAATGGTTGGATATACTCAGAAAGCTGCCTGGTTTAAATGGTCGAAACACTTGTGAGAAAAACTCTCAGAATCTAAGAGACAACATGGGAAATCAATTGCATATGTTTTGAGTAAGGAACAAAAACAGAACTGCCCTACCCATAATTTAGAACTAGTGATGATAGTATGCTTACACTTAAGATATGGGAAAGAGGTTCTATAGTATGTCTCTAGTTTTTTGAAGGTTTTGGTTGTTTATACATTTATACATGCTACATATGCTATATATCATCTATTCATAGGTCATATGCCCTTTGTGGGTACATTCATATATGTTACACGTGTTACTGAAAAATGCTATCATGTAGGTGTTATTTACTTCATAAAACACTCACTTATTACTAGAGGTTTTATAGGATGTTGTTCTATTTCATCAATCACTTGACACAAATCAGATATCCATATTTCATGTGCTTTATAAATTAATGGCTCATATGCTAAGGCAAGACAAATTACTTTATATGTATCACAAGTCATTTGCTATATGCCACGTGCTTCATAACCTATATGCTTATATGTAACATGCCTCATAGCCTACTTGTTTAAGCATTACATTCCCCATATTTAATTTTTCCATATGTCATATGCTCACTTTCTTATATTCCATAAACTACACTTATTCATATATTGGTCCGCTCATGCATATGATATAATCTGCCCACGTGATTCATATTTCATATTCTTTTTATTATGTGACTACATATCTAGTCCACTTGTTTATATGTAATACACCTCTTAAGCTTAAGGTACTCCCACTCACATGTTATGTTCTTATCTATTCCATTATCTTAATGTATTTTACAATCTAATGGATCATGTCCTAAATTTTTGTCATTCATCTAACTCATCTTCCCACATGATACATGTCTTATAATTGAGTTTCTTATATGCTACCTACATATTTAGTCATATATTAAGTGCATTTTCTTGGGGTTCATTATTCATATATAAGGTAATATTTGTGCCCTCTTGCTTATGTGACTTATTTATTTGTATATTAAATGACCCTCTGTGCATATAAAGTTAAGTATTAAACATGTTGGGATAAAGTTTGCCATATCATAATGAAGTAAGCATTTGACAGAAAAGGTTGGGAATCTAGTAAGTGTTAGCATGACCCATACTCATCGAAATATGGATAAGCAAATTGACGTACTTGTAGCCTCCATCTAAGTATTATGAAGGAGTAAAAGTATCAAAAGACTACATGGAAATAGGTTGACCCCATTAAGTCTAAGTATTTGTATTTTTTTGAATAATCTATATATTATGCATTTTTCTCAAACAATTTATAAGTCCCACATGCCGATTCACTTGTTCATATGTATTGTAGCTCATTATAACTTATTGCCTTGCTCACTTGTCATATGTTGGTATGTATACTTCATACTATAATTCCCAAACTTTAATTATTCCACCTTATCCTGGTGTAAAAATAGGGGGAAGATAAAAGGTAAGTTATGTTGTACATAATTTCTAATCACTTTATTATATACTCAATAGGAGCCTTACTGGTTAGTTGATAGTTCATATGCTTTACTTAGTAAAATGCCCAATGAGCCTTATTTACACTTACTTCTAGTCAGTTGATGCATTTTGAATAGTCATATTTATAATGGAAACCTTGGCAAATTTTTTGAAGAAAATCCAAAGTTAAACATATTTTGAGCAATACCTCTCATTGAAGGACGAATGATCCAAAGGGGTAATGATGTAACACCCCATACATTCCAACACATATACAATTAAGTAAACTTAACAAAAATTACTTAAACTCGAGATAGTAATGTAACATCTGTATTCTGCGTATACTAGTTTTAGTCATATGGAACTTGATGTAACCACTAATATAGGATAGGTACCAAGTCTCTTAAGTGACTAGTAACGGTTTAAACTAGATTAGGAGGTTACTATAATGCCTATTCATTTCAGCATATGTTTGGCCAAGTTAAATAGATAGAAGTATTTAAACGTGAAATAGTAAGGTGGTATTCTATCTTATGGTTTAAAGTGGCCAAGTATATATAAGTGTGAAATCAAAAATCAAATAGGTTAAAATTTAAAATATGGAATAAAATAAGTGAGTTGCTTGCTTTACTTTAATTAATCTAGCAGGTGACAAGTAGGTGCATCACCTACTTTGACTAATTTACAACCCTAAGAACCAAGTAGATGAATCACCTAATAAGACTATTTTGATATAGGACTAAGCTATAAAAAACGAAAACAACCAAAAAAAAAAGGGGATGAAGAAGAGACTAGCAACACAAGAAGGAAATAACCACAGATTAAGAGACAAAACACAAACTATATTGCAATAAAAGAAAGATAGTTAGTGATTCATAACCATTACAACACAATAGGAAACAAGGTGTGTATCAAACAAGAAAATCCACTAAATCTTTCAATGGAAACACCACAATCTAACGTTAACACAAAAGGGACTCAAACCTCCCCAAAGAACCAATGTTTCTAAGACGATTTTATACCGAAGTGATTCCACACTCAAGGATGCCCTAGTTTCAAATGAATGTTCCAAGTTCTACACTTTAAACACTCCTCACAAGGGAGTTCATTTAATATTCATCAAAAGATAATGAAAAATAAAATCCTAAATGTCTATTTATAGTTATTACATGCTAAGATTAAAATTCCCTTAATGAGCTTGTAGATGAGGTGCCTCTTGAGTGTTGGTTTTGGAGTGTAAAAGTCCACAATGCCCTTAATAAAAGAGGACAAAGGGGGGCTTTGGAGTGCATGCTTCCTTCTTCTCTTTTCAACTTATGCCAATGCTTTAAAATAGTCCAAAATACCTTCATCCACTTGTAAACCCAAGCTTGGTCCTTTTAGGAGGCTATTGTACTCTTTGTACTTGTATCATCCTCTCCATATTGAAAGGAATTATACCATAAAATTACAACTTGCAAAACCAAAGAGAGGGCAAACAAGCACAGAATCCTCATGGTATAAGGGTTAGCATTAGTACCACAAATATCAATAAGCCAAGGTTGTTCACACTTGAAATATATCCACGAGTCCATTGTGTGGGACATTAAAAATAAGTATAAATGGCACAAAGAGAGTGGTCATGTAAAACATCAAGAGATAAAGAGCATAGGCCGAGATTATACCTTCCATACCCGAAGATGACACTAGGATCAAATGGTAGAAGTAGCCAAGGGCACAAGCAGAGGCTACTCTTTTCTTCTACTAGAATACCATCCTCACAATCACACAAGGAATTTGTCTTTAAGAGAGGACTACATTTCAAAGGGAAGGAGTTACGTCTCACAAGTCCCTCCTCAAAAAGATATATTCCAACATTCCCAATATT
The DNA here is from genome assembly GCF_002878395.1 of Capsicum annuum. NCBI lineage: Eukaryota > Viridiplantae > Streptophyta > Magnoliopsida > Solanales > Solanaceae > Capsicum > Capsicum annuum. Next base: position 76,707,275 of record NC_061118.1, on the reverse strand, counting down.
TCCATTCACATGATCTCTAGGTATAAAAATATTAGTAAATATTTCATTACACACCATGTTCAAAGAATCACGTCCATTATCATGATCAACACTATATACATCATCACTAACTTGAGGTTTTTCAAGCATACCATACACATGCTCAAGTAGTGAACTATATTTAAGAGTGAATTGATCATCATGAACACCAAGAGTACTTCAAGGAAAGATGCATGTACTTATACACTAGACAAACTCGAAACTACATCACATTGGCTACTACTAGCCACATCACAATATTTTAAAGTTAAAGGAGTGTAAAGTGTAGCACTGTTACCTTAGTTTGCACCATGGAAGTCTACTTGCTTGGAAATCTCGGCTAAGGACTCCACTAGATCATCAATCATATGTTTGGGAGGAACTTTATTTGGATTCTCCTTTGGAAATTTATGACCTTAAACCTGCACATAAGAAAAGGAAATACTAGGAAAAATGCTAGATTTAGGTTAGTGAGTAACAATGGCCCTTTGTGGGAAAGTCCCTGTCATGCCTCTAATCCTATTGGGGCGGACTGGCACCCGTAACAGAGTAGGCCCGGGAGAACCAGCTCATAACCTTATACTTCCCATGCATACCTCTATGACAACCCAAAATTCAGACAACATCATGTCGCATATAAAAGGAAATAATCATCTGTATAAGATCGAGCACACATATATATGTATATACAGTACTTGGCCGTTGGAGCCATCACGTCTATTAACAAAACACTACTTTGACTGTACATTAGGTCTACAAAGCCTCTAGACAATACACAGAGTTTAACTAAGGTCGGGACGCACCCCGCCATATAACTAACTTCTATACAATACCAAAAGTGACTGGATATGACATGAAAAGCCCCGAAGCAAACTGGAGCTCACCAAAAGCAGCTGGATATCCTGGCTCCTACTTGTGCGGTGTATGAGCTGAGGTACTTGTGCCTGCAGCATGAAATGCAGGTCCCCCATGGGGGACGTCAGTACGAAATATGTACCTAGTATGTAAAGCTGTAGATAATCACATATGACATAGGAGCTTAATAAAAATCAGAAACAAGTGAATAAATCATAATAGAAGTGGACCACACTTACTAGAACTTGTGACAACCTGTACATTGTATTTATTCAATCACTTTACCTTCATTCTTATCATCTTTGTATCATTACTGTACTATACTGTGACCATTAGGCTGCCTCCAATACATATCAACTGGGATCGACCCATGATAGGCTTATGCCCCTGGGATAACACCCATAAACACATAAATAGGGATCGATCCATGATAGGCTTATGCCTCTGGGATACCACCCGATAAGAGAGAACTTCCGTCACTTAGTTCAATTAATCTTTGAGATTGTTATTTCGGTCGCCACCGCATCTTTGATACTTTGAAACAATGATACATCAATAAGAGACATATAAATAGACCATCAATGCAATAATAATGAAGTAAGAACTCATTGGCATATCAATGAAGTGTTTTGGAGTCATCAATACCATAACAATGAAGTAGGAACTTATTGGTATATCAATGAAATGTTTTGGAGTCATTAATAGCACATGGATCTTGTTTGAGTAACTGGATACCTTCTGACATTCATTAGTGCAATAAACATGTAACATTTGGAAGACAAGTAAGTATTGGAATGTCTTGATATCTTATTGGGTGGAAACAAGTTCATTAGTAATGTAGGACATCATACAAAACCATTATGGATCACATGTTATTGAATAACTTTGGAAACTTTCTTAATAGAAAAATTGTTCATTTCATGCCAAAGATATGGTATAGAGTATGCTTTACATACCTGACTATCAACCTTCAATACTAGTCCCAAATGGACTTCCCGTCTTTTCGGATTACTTATCTACAATGAACATATATAGCAATCTAGTATTAGCAACCAAACGTCACAATTCAATTATTCGAATTCACCAAACTAGTGGTTAAATAGTAAGCCTTAATTACACCATAAAGGGTGTAACTTTAACCTTGTTATACTCCAATTACATTTACATGCCATGCATATTCATACAACATCCTCCAATATCAAGTTTGGATTCATTTATCCTTCCAACCAATCCATTAAACCAAATTGAGCCATAGACATAAATAATCATCAATTCAATAGTATATCACCATATCCACCTTCCATAACTCAATTACCATATCCACCTTCCATAAACCAATTACCATATCTACCTTCCACAATTCAATACAACCAAACCATGCAAAATAGTCCATAACTCTATTTCCATCACCTTTCAATAACAACCAATACATATAATCCTCTATCACACATATACATATGAAAAAGAATAAGGCAAACAATATTCATACCTTAGAATTCACCTCTTTATTATGAAATCCTTTTTGCACAAATAATAGGTGTCGTCCGAAGCTCTCGAGATGACAAACGCAGATATCGGATTACATTGGAATTTCTATGGTTGAATCAAAAGTAATTTAAAGGTCAAATTTGGCTAGGGTTTGTTCTTTCTCAAAGATTGATGATGAAAATGACTTTTTTAACTCATATATATATACACATATTCCCGTCCATAATATAATAGGAAATGACCAAAATGCTTTTAAAATTTAAATAATGCTAAATCTGTCCTTTGGTGGACTATTTTGATAAGCTAAAGTAGATCGTCCATAACTCTTTTCTCCGATATCGTATTTGGGTGAAATTGGTATCGTTGGAAAGATAATTCAAAGGGATTTTATTTCATATAAAGTAGGCCACCCAGTTCGTCCTGTACAAGGAGTTATGGTCATTTGAAGTTGACCCTAAAAATATTTTTTGAGAGGCTGAAGTAAAACGAGTATAACTCCTTACTCAGACGTTGTACTTGGATGAAACCAATTGCATTGGAAAGAAGACTCAAAGATATTTCTTTTCATAGGTCGCAGCTCTCCTAGTTCATTATATTAAGGGAGTTATGATCATTCGAAGTTGACCCAAAAAATTGGCTGGCCTCAGTAGTTTGTGTGCTAGAAATTTTCCTGCACATTTACTGTTCCCAAATATCCCGGCCACCGTTTTATAGTTTTGAACGTGTTCGATTATATCCGAAACCTATCCGTTTTTAGAAATCTTTATATCGTTGGAAAGCTTATTCAATAACCTTCGCATGGAACTATCGACGGGCAAATTCCAGTATAAATAAAATAAAAAAATTAATTCTATATAAATAAGACCAATACACGTACTTGAATACGCCAATACACGTACTTGAATACGGGGTTTTACAGTCCCACAATCAAGTGTTGCTTTCTATCGTGTTGCATTGTTATCTCCCTTTCTTTACCTCCCGTACTCTTGGATTCTCCTTTCCTTTTCCTCTTCTCTTTCTCCCTCAACTCTCTCACTTATTGATGAATTTTATTCACTTTAGATGTTGAAAGAGGATGAAGAGTGAACCTTCAACCATTGAATTCAAAAGTGTACCTATTAGTCCTCCCATCATGCTTAGTAGATCTATCAAATTGTCATGACCTACCCAGTACTAGGTGACATGCTTCCATAGGGATTACATCACATAATACTTCGTCTTGATAGTTCCCTACTTTGAACCTAATCACATATTGTAGAGTGACCTTCAACTCACCACAAGCATTCGACCATTGAAACTTATAAGGATTTGGGTGAGGAGTAGTGGTTAGTTTCAAGTATTCAACCATGGTGACACTAGCAATGTTAACATAATTCCTACTATCAATGATCATGAAGCATACATCTGCTTTAATATGGCACTTGGTATTAAAGAGATTCTCTCTTTGACTTGGATTATCCAAGACCATAATAAGCATGGCTCTCCTCACCACATAACTAGTTATTTCAAATTCACCATAATATGGCAAAACATCTTCTTTACCTTATTTATTTTGCACATCATTATCCACTTTCTCTCCATCTTGAAGCTCTACCTCATTTCCCTCAGTTTCCAACTCCTCCTCTTCCCCAAGATAGTACAAATTCCCTTCTCTGGGGATCACATTTCTCCAATTTAGACACTCACAATCCTTGTGTCCCTACCCTTGATATTTAAAGAATTGAAAGCCCTTAGAATCAGTATTAGGATTCAGTTTACCTTCATTTCATGAAGAATGATGTTGGGAAGCCTTATCTCATTGTGGAACATTAGATAGAGGATTTTGTTCTTGTTCCAACCCAAAGATGATGAAATAACTTCTTTGTCCTTAGACTAGCCTGTGGGTTCTTACCTTTTTGACTTGTAGGTCACCTTTTCTTTGAGTTCCCTTTCAGCCTCTAGTGCCTCTTGGAAGATACCATCTATAATTTCAAACTTATGAATAGTCATGTGAGAAAAAATATCTTTGTTCAAACCAACTTTGAAGGGTATGATGTCATGATGAACTTGTTCTCCTCGGTGATCAAGTTTCAAAATAAATTGTTAAAACTTATCATAGTAAGCCATGACACGCTTGCTTCCTTGCCTCAAATTGTACAACTTGGCAAGGAGCTCATGTCTACAATTCTCCGGTATATATCTTTCCCTCATAAGGCTCTACAAAATTTCCCAAGGAGGAGGTTGACCACCAATCATCACATTTCTAAACCTGTTAGTGTAATCCCACCAAGTGTTTGCATAGACCTCAAAGTGAGCTATAACATAGCAATTTTTATTCTCTTTGTATAGATAATTAACTTGGAATAAATTTTCACCAAAAGATTTTTAATATAAGTACACTTCACGATCACTTTCACCTTTAAAGATTGGAATGCCAACCTTAATGGAGTTGATGCCAACCTCATGGGTTACTTGTGGATTTCCATGACCTTACCTTTCTTCATGTCCTTGGTTTCTACCATGATGTCCTCTTTGGTCATACCTAGTCTTCATCTCTTTTTCAATTAAGTAGTCATCATTGTAAACACTATAACCCTCTTGTTCCCCTCTACCATAGTCTTCTTCTTAGATAGGATTATTTTAGTTTAGTGGATCTTGGATAGGAGGCATTGCATTTGGTTGATGGTATGGTCTTTGGTTAAGTGATTTTTTGATTTGTGGCATTGCATTTTATGGAGGGTAGGGTCTTTAGTTAAGTGGATTTGGAACTTGGTAGTTTGGATTTTGTGGTGGAATTTGGTTTCCAAGACCTTCTTTTTGGACTTGGTTTAATTGAGGATGTAAAGATTTGGACTTGGTTTCATGGAGTTTGGACTTGGCTTTGTGGGGTTTCGACTTTTGTGGAGATTTTTTAGGACAAAGCATTTGGTGGAAGGTCTCAGGTGTGATGGTAGTAGATGTGCTTTGGGCTTGTACACCAGAAGACAAATGGTAGAGATGAGGAGTAGAGGGTTGTGAGTTTCTTTGACTCTCAACTTGTTCCAACCTTTCACTCAGTATGGTCATTTCACCTTTCATTGATCCCAAATCACCCTTCATTAATGCCATATCCCTTTTCATTGTCCCAATATCCACATTCAACCTAGCCATATCACGGGATATGGTTTCAAGATGAGTAAAAATAACGTAGTGACATTATCATCCATGGATTGGGAGGTTGAACCCTCAGGTTCCATGGCCAAAGTACCTAAAAAAGAAACATACCTATAAAATGAACAAATAAGTTAGTTTAAATAAGCTCACACACTCTCACTCTCGGTTTTACCTCACACTTGGTTTCACAAGTATTGAAAATCCGCTTGTACTTTATGAGTGATTCAGGGATGAGTCTACTTTTTCTCGGAAAAGATTTTCATTTGATTTGACGCAACAAAAACTTGTTTACGGAATTGAACCAACAAAACACAACGATTCAAAATGAAAAAAAAACTCACAAATAATGGAACCAAGAAACAAAGGACTCTAAACTAATTCTCAACCTAGTAGATAGTTACAGGTTTACTAATTAGTTATAGAATCAACAAAATGTAACTAAGGAAAAAAGAATAAAAACTAAGATATCCAAGTTTGAGCTAGAATTTGATTGTCCACAAAATGATGATGTGGCACCTTGTGATTGGACGTCAACTTTTGAAAAACCTCTTTGTTCTTCAATTATTGTGTCTCCGCCAAGAACTTTAACTAAGAGTGAGAGTGATAATTTTGAGGGGGAAATCCAAGTTTTGGAGCCTTTTTAAGCTTCAAAATAAATTTGAATTGAATTGGTCCCCCCTCCTGTAACATCCCGTATTTTGCTTGTACTTATTACAATTATATGGAACATGGTATAGCCTTATAGTATAGGTAAAAGATGAGATTTGTTATGCAAGTATTAATGGTGTAGATGGAATTATAGATGTTGTCCGTACAGTTTAATGTTATGCGACCAAGTTAATGTCGATACAACTAGGCTAAATGACCTTCTGGACCTCTGTACTATGTCGATTTTGTAAGTTAGACACTTCTACTTACATGTTTGTCATCTGGACCCCTACACCCACTAAAAAGCAACATTTTAAACCCTTTTTTGGTAAGTGTAACACACTCTCCCCCACGTTAGCTGCCATGTCAGCTTTACGCCTAACACGTCTGCCGCATCATCTGCCATGTCCTTCTACAAAGAAAAAAAATATTACATTAAATTCCAAGTCATTTTTAAAATTCTACATAACAAATTAACTATTAAAACTAATTAAATTAAATTAGAAAAATTTATAAATTGTAGAAAAATTTGAATAATCATGTTTTTATTTTTGCTCACAAATTAAACATCAAATCCATTCCAAATAATTAAAATTCTTCTCCAACTAATTTAAATTTTAACTTAATTTTTTATTTTTAAATTTGAATATTTTTAACAAATTCACAAAAAGTTTAATTTTTTTCAAGCGAAATTCACTAATATTTTCAATATTCACTATCACTATCTTTGAATTTAAATTTAAATTTTAATTTCCCAAAAAATAAAAATAATTCAAATTTTAATTTTAATTAAAAAAATGAAAAGAATTAAATTGAGAGGAAAAATTAAAATAAAAAATAAAAAGTGAACGTATGTGTGGGTGTGTGGGTGAGAGGAGGGCTGGAAAAGTTTTAGGGTGGGGTGTGGGGGCTGGAAAGGAATGGGGTAAGGTGGGGATGGGGTTGGGTGGGGTATAGGGGGCTGAGGGAGGGGTGGAAAGGGATTGGAGGAGACTGGTAAGGTGTGTGAGGGTGAAGACGAGGCTGTGGTGGGGTAGAGAGATTGGGGGTGGGGTGGGATAGGGGTGGGTAGGGTGTGGGGTTTAAGGATGGGCTAGGGTAGGGGTGGGGAAGGGCTGAACGGGTATTGGGGTGAGGTAGGGAGCTGGGGGTAGGGTGGAATGGGGCTAGGTGAGGTGTGAAGGTGGGGACGAGTTGGGTGGGGAGGAAAAAAATATTTTTATTTTTTAAAATATTTTTAAAATAATTTAATAATATTTTAAAACTATTTTAAATTTTAAAAAATATGGAGAAAAAATGAACCCTTTTTTTAAAAAAATATTTTAAAATTATTTTTAAATTTTTTAAAATATTCTTAAATTATTTTTAAATTTTTAAAAATATTTTAAAATTATTTTTAAATTTTTAAAAATATTTTAAAATTATTTTTAAATTTTTAAAAATATTTTTATATTTAAAAAGATGGAGGGAAAAAAAGAACCTTTTTTATTTTTTTTTTAATTTTTAAAAATAGTTTTAAATTTTAAAGGATGGAGCCAAAAAAAAGACCTCTTTTTATTTTTTTTTAAATTTTCATATTTTTTATTTTTTTATTTTATTATTTTAATATAAAATTAGCCAAAAATTGACCCTCATTCGCACCCCCAGGCTAGTGGCTATGCTCTTTTTGTCTTAGTAACCATGACCTTGCCACATAGGCAAGGTCAATGGTCAAAGGGTGCAAAATGTTGCTTTTTGATGGGTTCAAGAGTCCAGATGACAAACATGTAAGTAAAAGTGTCCAACTTACAAAACCGACATATTACAGGGGTCCAGAAGGTCATTTTGCCATACAACTATTTAAATTTGGGATTGTAAGTTTGTATTTGAATCTAAAGTTTAAAGTGACCAAGTGTATATAAGTTTAAGATTAGATTAAAGGGGTTAGGAGCTTAAAATGGAACAAAATATTGAGGTGCTTGCTTGACTTAATTAAGCTAGTAGGTGAGTGACCTACTATAGCTATATGAGCCAAATTAATGGACCAAGTCCATGAATCAGATTTGGGCCTTTATTAGAATACTTATTTGGGCCCAAATTATGTAAAAGAGGAAGAAAATGGAAAAAACGCCCGATGCTCAAATCTGCCAAGGTCCAAATATAATTGAGCCCAACTAAGAAATTAAGCAAGTAGGTACATCACCTACTTTGACATTTTGAGCTGCTTGAACTCCTTAAGTAGATGCATCACCTACTTGGACCAATTTGATTAAATTTGTAGACCAAAATCAGCTAGGTGGATGGCCAAAAATAGAGGCTTTATAAGAAGAAGTTGATGGTCATTTCCCTCATTATTAAGTCATAAAAAAGGGTTACACTTCATAAACTCTCTCTACTTCCTTTTAAGGAACTAAGAGCAACCCTATTTTTCTTTCTAGGGTTCTTGAAGAAACCCCAACCTTTGCAACCCAAGGTAATTGAAAACACTTATGTTTTAGCTTAATTATCTCATGGAATCTTAGGAAAATATGCTACAGGTGTCTAATTATAAATACATGGTAGAATATAGAACAAACTACCTGCTCACTTTCTGTTGGTTATTAAGAGATCTCTTTTATACTTTGGGTTAAAGTACGAAGGAAAGTAAAAGTTGAAGTCCTTAAGGAGTTCAAATTTAAAAGAATAAGTTGTAGAATTGAGGTAAGCTGATTGCTCCATTTTGTTCTCCGTGTATATGAATTTGATAGAGAATTATAGATGTGTTGTTATTGAGAGCTCAAGAGATGATGAGTTTAATAATTGATTGCTACAATAAAAAGAATTTAGGGCTGTTTTATGGAATGTTTTGTGTGTATATGTTGTGGGCTGCAAGGTTTTTGTTGGAGAAAGGTGTGACTAATTTAGATTGAAATATAGAAGAAAGGTTTGGTGGTACACCACTGAACTAATTATTGCATTTATTACTGCACAATATATTTTGCATATTGTTTGGAATGTGTAAGGAAGCTAAAGTGGTTTCTGTGAATCTTATAAGAATATGTATGGTATGAGGGTGTAATTAGAGGAGAAATAAGGTTAAGATAACACCCTTGATTGATAGAGTAAAGGCTTACTGCCCAATTGCTATGTTGTTGAAGTTAAATATCCAAAATATGATGGTTCGTTGTTAATATTAGTTTGCCACATATTTCATTGTAGATAAGTAATCTAAAAGGGTAGGAAGTCGAGTTGGGCTGGTATTGGAGTTGTACAACCAGGTATGTAAGGCATACTCCATTATGTACTCTTTGACATGAAATTAAACACTTGTTTCATCAAGTAAGCTTTCGAGGTTATCCTATAACAAGTGACACATAATGGCAGCGTATTATATCCCATGTAGCCAATGACCTTGGTCCCACTCTCTAATGTGTTAAAACACCTCAATACATGCTTATTATTTGACCTGCGCATCTATTTTCACTAAAAAATTTCAAAAGTTCTCTGTGTACTCAAATAAGACCTATGTGTATCTTTAGCTTCTAAATACTTCATTTTGTGTGTCAACAGCTCCCTACCTCATTGTTACTGCTTTAAGTATCCATTTATATGTCTCTTATTATCATAATATGATGACCATAATAAGATAACCACCAAAGTAACTATCTCAAAGGATAAATAACTAAGAACGCAAATCTGTAAAACAAGTGGTAGCTCAGGGGCATAAGCCTAGCATTGGACGATCTCGATACCATTATATATGGGTGGCAGCTCAGGGGCATAAGCCTAGCATGGGCCGATCCCAATCTTTATATGTAGTTGCAGCTCAGGGAGATAAGCCTAGCATGGGCCGATCCTAATTTATCTATTTACTACTGATCAGTTGATCATTTGCATTATATATGGATTATAGAGATTACGAAGTTAAAAAGGCAAAAATTAAAAAAGAAACGTAATGTATGTAGTCCCACAAGTATATATAAATGTGGTCTACTAGTACTACTTATACACTTGTATCTGATTTCAATTGAGCACTCGCATCGTGTGTTGTTACCATCAGCCTTACAATATTCAGTACATATTTTCGTACTGACGTCCCTCATGGGGGACCTGCATTTCATGCTGCAAGCACAGGTACTTCTGCTCATACCCCTCACTAGTAGAAACACAGGCTTTTCAGTGACTATTGGTGAGCTCCAGGTTGATTTGGGGCTTTCCGAGTCTGTTCCATATATTTTGGTATTATGTATTGAGTCAAGCGTAGCGCGGGGGTTTGTACCGACCCTAACTAAGTCTATGTATCTTTTAGAGGCTTTGTAGACTAATGTAAAGTTATGGTAGCGTTTATCTTTAGACGTGGTTACCCCAACGGCCAAGTGTTGTATATATAAGTTTGTGCTTGTCTATGTAATTATTCTCATTGATACATAATATATGTTTGGTTAGAACCTTTGGTTGTTATAGTTACATGAATGAGAAGTTCACGGTTATGAATTGGTTCTCTCGGGCCTTTACGGCTACGGATTCCTGTCCACCCCAATAGGAGTTGAGACATGACAAAAGTGGTATCAGAGCATGTCGTCCTAGGGTGTCTATAAAGGCGTGTCTTTATTGGGTCTTGTTTATGGGCGTGTTGTGCACCACATCTATAAACAGGAGGCTATGGTATATTTAGGGGTTATCTCTTTTTCTTCATATCTTAGATCGTGCAATAGAGCCCATGTTGTAGGTGAAGTCATATTTAACCATTGAACCTATTTTTTATCCTCTTATTATAGTAAAGATATCGGTTATGATATGGAGTAAGAATACAGGTAAGCAAATAGATGAGGCTGCCGGAGAAGGGACCAGCAAGTCACCACCTAGAAAAGCTAATCAAAGTAAGGCTCAAGCTAAGTTTGTATCCGAAACTTCTTCTACTCCTCCATCACCAGAAGCACTAAGGAGGAGAAGAACTGCATCCTCAGAACTGCCTATTAATACTACTGACCAAGATCTAAGGAATGTGGTATAATTATTGGCTCGCATAGTTGCTGGAAAGCTTAAGGACAAACCATTCCAACCATAGATTCTAGTGGTGTAGATAGGGCAGCTAGCCTACGAACATAGGATTTTCTTAAATTGGATCCTCTGACGTTCACCGGATCAAATCTTAATGAAGACCCATAGGACTTTATTGATCAAATCCAAAGGTCTCTAGATGTCATGCATGTGTTGGGTAAAGAGACAGTTGAGTTAGCAGCATATAGATTCAAAGGGGAGGCTATATTTTGATATGAAGATTGGAAACTATCTAGGTGTATCGATGCACCTTCAGCTACATGGAACGAGTTCAAAGAAGCATTTTTGGATCATTACCTTCTATTCGAGATTCGAGAGGCTCGTTTAGATCAGTGCTTGAATCTTCGCTAGGGGAATATGAGCGTGAGGGAGTATAGCCTTCGGTTTAACTCCTTGCCTAGGTATGCTCCTAATATTGTAGCTACTATGGATGATAGAGTTCATCGATATATGGATATATTGGATCCATATTTAGTTAGAGATTGTACTATTGCTGCTTTGAACAAAGACTTGGACACAGCAAAGATACAAGCTTTTGCACAAAAAATGGAGGATCAAAGGCAAAGGAAAAGAACACAAGAATTGGAAAGAGGACATTCCAAGAGGGCCAGATCTATGGGGAAGTTCATGGTATCCCAAGGAAAATTTAGTCCTCGGTTTTATAATAGACAACCTAGGCCATTATGTTCTTATTCTGCAGCTAGTACCCCACCACAGTTTCAAGGGTCTAAAGGTAAAACTTATTTGGGCAAAGAAGTGAGAGTAAGAGTTCACGAACAATGTGGTACCAAGAGCAAGGGAGTATAAGCCAATTAAGGCCTCCTCGACAGCCATGTAAACAATATAGAAAGCTTCATTTAGGTCCATGTTGGTTTGGTACAAATGCTTGTTTTTGGTGTGGTATGTCAGGACATATGATGAGAGAATTCCCTCTAAGGGGCATAGGTGGTATGGCACGACCTACGAGATCATCCATTGCGTCATCATCATCGGTGCCTTATTTAGGTAGAGGTGAACAACCTATGGGTCGTGGTAGAGGTGCTAAAGGAAGAGCTAACTTTAGTGGAGTTCAGAATTGTACATATGCTCTAGTGGATCGACAAAATTCAGAGGCTTCTCCAGATATGGTTACAGGTACACTGTCTGTCTTTTCACATGATGTATATGCATCAGTTGATTCGAGTTTTACATTATCATATGTCACTCCATTGGTTGCTGAAAAGTTCAAAAAAACACCAGAATTTCTAAATTTGAGGTAGCGACGATGTCTTGAATTATTAAAAGACTATGACATTGATATCTTGTATCATTCGGGGAAAGAAAATGAGGTAGCAGATGCATTAAGTCGGAAGACCATGGCACCATCTATAGAAAGACACGGGATGACTAAAGATCTATATCAACTAGCCAATTTGGGAGTTTACCTTCTTAAAACTCCAGATGAAGGGCTTATTGTTTATAATGCTGCAGAATCATCCCTAGTAGCCGAAGTAAAAGAGAAGAAATATGTAGATCCCATTCTATTAAATTTTAAGGAAAATGTGCAATGTGGTATGATGAAAGAATTTAAGCTTACGCAAAAAAGAAGTACTTCGGTGCTAAAACAGATTGTGTGTGCCTAATGTAGATGGGCTAAGAAAGAGGATCATGACAGAAGCACACCATTCAAGGTATTCCATCCATCCAGGGTCAACAAAAATGTACCATGATTTGAAAGGAATGTATTAGTGGGGAAACATAAAGTAGAACATTACAGAGTTTATAGCCGAATATTTAAATTGTCAAAGAGTTAAAGTAGAGCACCAAAAGCCCGGTGGTTATATGCAATGTATAGATCTTCCAATCATGAAGTGGGACATGATCAACATGGATTTTGTCACTGGTTTGCCTCGTACATCTCAAAGTTTTGATTCCATATGGGTAATAGTTGATAGGCTTACCATATCAGCACACTTTCTACCGGATAGGACCACTTACACAGTTGAAAAATATGCTAAATTATATATTAAAGAGATATTTCGGTTGTTTAGAGTTCCACTATCTATAATATCATATCGAGGAGCTAAATTTACTGCAAATTTTTGGAAGTCTTTCCAAAGAAATTTGGGAACACAAGTGAATCTAAGTACAACTTTTCACCCTCAAACAGATGGACAAGAAGAATGTACCATTCAAACACTTGAAGATATGCTAAGAGCTTGTGTATTGGACTTTAAAGGTAGTTGGAATGATCATTTAACTTTCATCGAGTTCTCCTACAACCATAGCTATTATTCAAGTATCAAAATGGCACCATATGAAGCTCTGTATGGAAGAAAGTGTAGATCACCAATTGGATGGTTTGAAGTGGGTGAAACTGCCTTATTCGAACCATATCTTGTTCATCAAACTATGGAAAAGTTTAAAGTGATCCAACAGCGGCTAAAAATAGCCCAAAGTTGACATAAGTCATATGCAGATGTTAGAAGAAGGGGGCTAGAGTTTTCTATAGGTGATTAGGTAATTTTTAAGGTGTCACCAATGAAGGGGTTTCTGAGATTTGGTAAGAAAGAAAAACTAAGTCCACGTTATATAGTCCCATACAAGGTTACTTGGAGGTTTGGCCAAGTTGCTTATGAATTAGAGCTACCCAAGAGCTCTCAACAGTCCATCCAGTATTTCAAGTCTCAATGCTTCAAAAGTGCATCGGAGATTCATCTCATATAACTCCGACTAAAGATCTAAAAGTTACAGAAGATCTTACCTATGAACAAATACCTATTGCTATCCTAGATCGACGACTTAAGAAGTTAAGGAATAAAGAAAATACCCATATGTATATTGAGCTTCTAAATACTTTATTTTGTGTGCCAACAGTTCCCTACCACATTGTTGTTGCTTTAAGTATCATTTATATGTCTCTTATTAGCAGATTATTGGTTCAAGGTACCATAATGTGATGACCACCAAAGTAACAATCTCAAAGGCTACATAACTAAGTAATGTAAATCTGTACAATGAGTGGCAGCTTAGGGGCATAATATTAGCATGGGGCGATCTTGATACCTTTTTATGTGGGTGGCACTCAAGGGCCTAAGCCTAGCATGGGCCGATCCCAATCTTTATATGTCGATGGCAGCTCAGGGGTGTAACCCTAGCATAGGCTGATCCTAATTTATCTATATACCACTGATCAGCTGGTTATTTGCATTATATATGGCTTACAAAGACTATGAAGTAAGAAAAGTAAAAATTAAGAAAGAAACGTAATGTATGTAGTCCCACAAGTATATATAAAGGTGGTCTACTAGTACTACTTATACACTTGTATCTGATTTCTATTACGCACTCGTATCGTGTGTTGTTACCTTCAGCCTTACATATTCAGTACATATTTTTGTACTGATGTCCCTCCCGAGAGACCTGCATTTCATGCTGTAGGCATAGGTACTTCAGCTCATACACCTCACTAGTAAGAGCGCAGGTCATTTAGTGACTATTGGTGAGCCCCAGGTTGATTCGGGGCTTTCTGAGTCTGTTCCATGTATTTTGGTATTATGCAGTAAGTCAAGAGTAGGAAGGGGGTTTTTCCCGACCCTAACTAAGTCTATGTATCTTTTAGAGGCTTTGTAGACTAATGTAAAGTTATGGTAGTGTCTTGCCTTTAGACGTGGTGACCCCAACGACCAAGTATTGTCTATATATGTTTTTGATTGCCTATGTAACTATTCTCATCGATACATAATATCATATTTTTTAGAACCTTTAGTTGTCATAGTTACATGCATGACAAGTACAAGGTTATGAATTGGTTCTCTCGGGCCTTTACGGCTACGGATGCTTGTCCGCCCTACTTGGAGTTTAGGCATAACAAAAGTTGTATTAGAGCAGGTCGCCCTAGGGTATCTACAAAGCCGTATCTTTATAGGGTCTTGTTTATGGGCGTGTTGTGCACCACATCTATAACAGGAGGCTATGGGACATTTAAGGGTTGTCTCTTTTTCTTCATATCTTAGATCATGCAATAGAGCCCATGTTGTAGGTGAAGTCATATTTAACCATTCACCCTATTTTTTATCCTTTTATGATAGTAAAGATATCGGTTATGAGATGGAGTAAGAATATAGGTAAAAAAATAGATGAGGCTATTGGAGAAGGGACTAGCAATTCACCACCTAGACAAGCTAATCAAAGTGAGGCTCAAGCTGAGTTTATATCCAAAACTTCTTCTACTCCTCCATCTCCAGAAGAACTAAAGAGGAGAAGAACTGCATCCTTAGAACCGCCTATTAATACTACTGACCAAGATCTAAGGAATGCTATATAATTATTGGCTCGCATAGTTGCTGGAAATCTCAAGGACAAACCATTCCAACCACAAGTTATAGTAGTGTAGATAGGGCAGCTAGCCTACGAACGTAGAATTTTCTTAAATTGGATCCTCCGACATTCACCTGATTAAATATTAATGAAGACCCATAGGACTTTATTGATCAAATCCAAATGTCTCTAGATGTCATGCATGTGTTGGGTAAAGAGACAGTTGAGCTAGAAACATATAGATTCAAAAGGGAGGCTATATTTTGGTATGAAGATTGGAAACTATCTAGGGGTATCAATGCACCTTCAGCTACTTGGAAAGAGTTCAAAGAGGCATTTCTTAATCATTACCTTCCATTCGAGATTCGAGAGGCTCGTGCAGATCAGTTCTTGAATCTTCGCCAGGAGATATGAGCGTGAGGGAGTATAGCCTTTGGTTTAACTCCTTGCTTAGGCATGCTCCTAATATTGTAGCTACTATGGGTGATATAGTTCATTGATATGTGGATAGGTTGAATCCATATTTGGTTAGAGATTCTACTATTGCTGCTTTGAACAAAGACATGGACAGGGCAAGGATAGAAACTTTTGCACAAAAAATGGAGGATTAGAGGCAAAGGAGAAGAACACAAGAATTGGAAAGAGGATATTCCAAGAGGACTAGATCTATGGGGAATTTCATGGCATCCCAAGGAAAGTTTAGTCCTTGGTTTTTTAATAGACCACCTAGGCCATTATCTTCTTATTCTACAGCTAGTACTCCACCACAGTTTTAAGGGTCTAAAGGCAACTAGTTTGGTCAAAGAAGTGAGAGTCAGAGTTCACGAACAGTGGGGTACCAAGAGCACTAGTATGATCCAATTAAGGCCTCCTCAACAGCCATGTAAACAGTGTGGAAAGCTTTATTTAGGTGCATGATGGTTTGGGCCAAATGCTTGTTTTTTGTGTGGTATGTCAGGACATATGATGACAGAATACCCTCTAAGGGGCATAGGTGGTATGTCACAACCTACGGGATCAGCCGTTGTATCATCATCATCGGTGCCTTATTCAGGTAGAGGTGAACAACCTAAGGGTCGTGGTAAAGGTTCTAAAGGAAGAGCTAGCTTTAGTGGAGTTCAGAATCGTACATATCCTTTAGCGGATCGACAAAATTCAAAGGATTCTCCAGATGTGGTTACAGGTACATTGTCCATCTTTTCACATGATGTATATGCATTAGTTGATCCGAGTTCTACATTATTATATGTCACTCCATTGGTTCCTGAAAAGTTCAAAAGAACACCAGAATTGCTAAATTTGAGGACATGAAGATGTCTTGAATTATTAAAAGACTATGACATTGATATCTTGTATCATTTGGGGAAAGCAAATATGGTAGCAGATGTATTAAGTTGGAAGACCATGGCACTATCTATAGAAAGACAAGGGATAACTAAAGATCTGTACCAACTAGCCAATTTGGGAGTTCGCCTTCTTAAAACTCCAGATGAAGGGCTTATTGTTTATAATGTTGCAGAATCTTCCCTAGTAGCTGAAGTAAAAGACAAGCAATATGCAAATCCCATTCTATTCAATCTTAAGGAAAATATGCAATGTGGTATGATGAAAGCATTTGAGCTTACGCAAAAAGGAGTACTTCGGTGCTAAAACAGATTGTGTGTGCCAATGTGGATGGGCTAAGAAACAGGATCATTACAGAAGCACACCATTCAAGGTATTCCATCCATCCAGGGTCAACAAAAATGTACCATGATTTGAAAGGAATGTATTAGTGGGGAAACATGAAGAAGAACATTACAGAGTTTATAGTCGAATATCTAAATTGTCAAAGAGTTAAAGTAGAGCACCAAAAAGTCCAGTGGTTATATGCAATGTATAGATCTTCCAATCTTGAAGTGGGACATGATCAACATGGATTATGTCAGTGTTTTGCCTCGTACATCTCAAAGGTTTGATTCCATATGGGTAATAGTTGATAGGCTTACCATATCAGCACACTTTTTACCAGAAGGACCACTTACATAGTTGAAAAATATGCCAAATTATATATTAAAGAGATAGTTCGATTGTTTAGAGTTCCAACCTCTATTATATCAGATCGAGGATCTCAATGTACCGCAAATTTTTGGAAGTCTTTCCCAATAAATTTGGGAACACAAGTGAATCGAAGTACAACTTTTCATCCTCAAACAGATGGACAAGAAGAACGTACCATTCAAACACTTGAAGATATGCTAAGAGCTTGTGTAGTGGACTTTAAAGGTAGTTGGAATGATCATTTACCTTTCATCTAGTTCGCTTACAATAATAGCTATCATTTAAGTATCAAAATGGCACCATATGAAGATTTGTATAGAAGAAAGTGTAGATCACCAATTGGATGGTTTGAAGTCGGTGAAACTGCCTTATTCGAACTAGGTCTTGTTCATCAAGCTATGAAAAAGGTTAAAGTGATCCAACAGCGGCTAAAAATAGCCTAAAGTTGACACAAGTCATATGCAGATATTAGAAGGAGGGGGCTAGAGTTTTCTATAGGTGATTGGGTATTCTTAAAGGTGTCACCAATAAAGGGGGTTATAAGATTTGGTAAGAAAGAAAAACTAAGTCCACGTTATATAGTCCCATACAAGGTTACTCGGAGGTTTGGCCAAGTTGCTTATGAATTAGAGCTCTCAACAGTCCATCCAGTATTTTACGTCTCAATGCTTTGAAAGTGCATGGGAGATCCATCTCATATAACTCCGACTTAAGATGTAAAAGTTACGAAAGATCTTACCTATGAAAAAGTACCTATTTCTATCCTAGATCGACAACTTAAGAACTTAAGGTATAAAGAAAATACCCATGTGTATTTTCAGCTTCTAAACAATTCATTTTGAGTGCCAACGGCTCCCTACCTCATTATTTTTCTTTAAGTATCATTTATATGTCTCTTATTAGTAGATTATTCGTTCAATGTACCATAATGTGATGACCACCAAAGTAACAATCTCAAAGGCTAAATAACTAAGTAACGCAAATCTGAAAAACGAGTGGCAACTAAGGGGCGTAAGCTTAGCATGGGCTAATCTCGATACCTTTATTTGTTGGTGGAAGTTCAAGGGCATAAGCCTAGCATGGACTGATCCCAATTTTTATATGTAGGTGATAGCTCAGGGGCGTAAGCCTAGCATGGGCCGATCCTAATTTATCTATTTACCACTGATCAGCTGGTCATTTACATTAAATATGGCTTACAAAAATTATGAAGTAAGAAAGGTAAAAATTAAGAAAGAAACATAATTTATGTAGTCCCACAAGTATATATAAAGGTGCTCTACTAGTATTACTTATACACTTGTATCTGATTTCTATTGAGCACTCGTATCGCGTGTTGTTTCCTTCATCCTTACATATTCAGTACATATTTTTATACTGATGTCCCTCATGGGGGACCTGCATTTCATGTTGCATGCATAGGTACTTCAGCTCATACACCTCACTAGTAGGAGCACAGGCTTTTCAGTGACTATTGGTGAGCTCCAGGTTGATTTGGGGCTTTCCGAGTCTGTTCCATATATTTTGGTATTATGAAGTGAGTCAAGAGTAGGGCGGGGGTTTGTCCCGACCCTAACTAAGTCTATGTATTTTTTAAAGCCTTTGTAGACTAATGTAAAGTTATGGTAGTGTTTGTTTTTAGACGTGGTCGCCCCCCCAACAGCCAAGTGTTGTATATATAAGTTTCGGCTTGCCTATGTAATTATTCTCATTGATACATAATATCATGTTGGTTAGAACCTTTGGTTGTTATAGTTACATGCATGAGAAGTTCAAGGTTTGAATTGGTTCTCTCGGGCCTTTATAGATACGGGTGCCTGTCTACCCCAATAGAAGTTGAGGCTGACACCCCCACCCCCTTGTACATCCAATTGTACTTGACTATTTCTTTTGTTCCCTCCTTCTTTTGGATGACTTAGAATATGCTAGGAATATTGTTTGTACAAACAACTTCCACACTCTCTTTCTTGTTTTTTCTAGATCGAACAAGACCTTTTGAATATTTTTCTTCAACAAGACATGAAGATGAGGAACAACAACAAGAATATTCAAGAGTTGACCAAGTTTGACCATAAGGCAAATGACCTCCAAGTTTAAATTTTCTTATATATCTAAGGTCCCTTTGCCAAGCCAAGAACAAATATCACAAAATCACTTAGAAAACGTCACAATCACAACACACTACACAAAATCAACCCTCCAAAAGCTTCAAACTCAAGTCTAACAATGGTGAAATGCTCAAAACAACCCGAATCTTGCTCAAAACTTAGATCTAGACTCTATTAGTGCTAGTGAGCAAGGATCTAGCACTAGAAACTATCAAAGCACAAAAAAAACTATGTAGATCTAAAGTTTATGTTTCAGATCTACTACCAACATCAAAACTCAATGCTTTTTTGTGATTTTTGAACTTTTGACTCTCTTTTTGTGAAGATTTTCTTTAAGGTAACAAAAATCCTAGACGTAGAGTTGCAGGAACAACCCTAAAACCTTGCTCTTGATACCAAATAATATAAGACTAAGATATAAAAACTAAAAACAACCTAAAGAAAGGGGATGAATAAGAGACTAGCAACACAAGAAGCAAATAACCACGGATGAAGAGACAAAACACAAACTATATTGCAATAAAAGAAAAAAAGTTAGTGAGACATAACCATTACAATACAATAGTAACCAAGCTGTGTATCAAACACCAAAAGCCACTGATTCTTGCAATGGAAATACCTCACTCTTACGTTGACACAAAAGGGACTCAAACCTTCCCAAAGCACCAATGTTTCTAAGACGATTTGCAACCCAAGTGATTCCACACTCAAGGATGCCCTAGTTTCAAAAGAATTTTCCAAGTTCTACACTATAAACAGTTCTCACAAAAGAGTTCACTCAATATTAATCAAAAGATAATGACAAATAAAAGCCTAAATAACTATTTATAGTTATTACGTGCAAAGACAAAAATGCCCTTAATGAGCTTGAAGATGAGGCACCTCTTGAGTGTTGGTGTAAAGACCCAATTTTTCTGGAACCAGAACGTCAAACGGTGCTCATGATACTGAAGGACCACAAGCTAACCCTCTATTGATATCTATATCTGAACACTGTATAATATAGCTAATAAATGCGAAAACTAGCCATAAGGTTCAAAACATCTAAAAATACTCAAAATTGAAAACTAAATACGGATACATCTGTCCAAAAAACCTCTAAACTGTCTGAACTGTGGAGTTGATGGACATGTACCCAACTAACTCCGTCTACTAAAAATAAACTAAGTATGATATGATAATAATAAGAATAAGAATCATCCTCGACTGAAGAGAACTCACTGCTATGTCTACTACTGCTGACTGGGACTGAGCTGCTAAGGGTACTTTGGATCTTGAGCCTCTGAACCTATGGTGTTAAATAAAACACCATAGCGCAAATGCATCAATACGGTAATGTACCAAGTATGAAGATGAGGTAAGGCAAAATGTAAGGGCTTATGTATGAAAAATTACTTAACTAAATAATCATGAGAATACTAGATGAGGACATATGCATGAATGCACAAACTATAACTAAAAACATCACAACTTGAAGTACTAAAACTCAAATATAGCTTTACTATAATCTGAACTCACTACTAATGCCTGAGATACTAAATAACTGAATCTACTTATATCAATGACTGAAAGCTGAGCTTTCTACTCTCAACTGACTACATTAGAGATCAAACCTCTCTAACAGATGATTCCAGAATCTACTATCAATGATAAGAAAAGATTATATTTGAGATCAAACCTATCTAGCGGAAGATCTATGAATCTGAGACTGAGATTAAGCCTGTCTAGCAGGTGATCTCTGGATTTGATAATAAGAATACTAAACTAAATCTGATACTGAGATCAAGCTTATCTAGGGGGTGATCTTTGGATCTAATAATGAGATTACTCAACTGAATCTGAGACTGATATCAAGCCTATCTAGTGGGTAATCTCTGGATCTGATAATGATATTACTCAACTGAATCTGAGATTGAGATAAAGCCTATCTAGTAGGTGATCTCTGGATTTGATAATCAGGTTACTAACTGAATCTGAGACTGAGATCAAGCCTATCTAGCGGGTGATCTCAGGATCTGATAATAAGATTATTTAACTGAATCTGAGACTAAGATCAAGCCTATCTAGCCAGTGATCTCTGGATCTGATAATGAGATTACTTAACTAAATCTGAGACTGAGATCAAGCCTATCTAGCGGGTGATCTCGTGATTTGATAATCAGATTACTCAATAACTTTATGTGGGACCATGCCTATCTAGCGTATAGCCCATGAATCAATAGAACTATTTGAGTTCCTCACTGAGATAGACGATTGTATCTGACGGTCCTAATTTCTGAGTTCTTTTCTAACTGTGGGAGTGCTCATTTAACTGACATGCCCCAAATCTGAACTGGTGGGGTCCAACCTGTAACCCCAACTGCAAGGGTGTCAATACCGTGCCACGGGTAAAGACCTCTTAGTTCAACCCTCTTTTATAGGTGACCCTCGTAGGAAGTCAAGCCTAAGGCAGTATAATAGTCAAGCCTATCTAGCGGGTGACAAGCCTTTTATATAACGGGTGACTCCTTCATCCTGCACTGGCTACACAGTTCTGGAGTCTAGGGATTGCTTCTAATGACTCTGTCTCTTTAACAGGAAGTCGCCATTCCTGCACTCACTCGGTGCTAGCTCCTACTCCTAATTGAAAGACTCTGAACTGATTCTTAACTTAAACTGAACTAAATCTGATACTGATCATATTTATCAGCTGATCTGACTGAGTTAAGCTGAATTCACTTGGTTTCATATCTGATGGAATACTACTAAATCTCGTTATCTGACTACATAATACTGAGCTCCGGATAGATTACTCGAATACTACTGAGATCTAAAATGAGCACTTGAATATTACTAGATCTAAGATGAGTACTGAACTGCGGCTATAATACTAGTGATACTGAGATTACTGAGATTATTGAGATTTATAATTTCTGCATCTATCTTAGAGCACAGAGTTCTATAACTCACTGAGTTTTGAGAATCATGGCTTGACTGAGATTATCAGGAAAATTGACACGGGCTCTAGACTGCAACTAAATTGTCGGGTATAAATATCACCATGCTCCAGCATCTCTTCAAGCATTTAGAGATGATCAACATGTGATAGTATAGGGAGACATGCTATTGGATCATACTCCATTCAACAAGGTCTTGCATCAAACACTTAGAATGTATTAAAGTCGTAGCATGTGTTGAAGAGAGTATAATTGGGCAATTTCATGCTATCATGTCTCAATTCATTCACTAAGGCTTTTCAACAAACACTTGGCATGCATAGGCTTGCACACAATTGGAATTTGTAGTCAACATGCTATAATGGCTCTAATTCCTTCACATAAGCATTTTATCAAACATATGGGGAGCATGCTTTGCTTATTCAATAATTTCAACACTTAATTGACATGAACACATCACTTAACAAGTAACTTGAAGAGTGTTTATCATGAACATCACATGAATATCACAAAACATGAATCATAACTCAATAGCATAAACATCAATTTCAACTCATATGAACCATGAAAACTTATAAACATATGATCTTTGAAATTTAGAAAAGGGTTCTCGAGCTTCTTGGATGAAAGGGACACAAGAATCAACATTTACATACCTTAGGAAACTTTTTCTTGAAGGCTCTTGGAGAGATTCTTGATTTCTTGATTTCTCTTGATTTTTCTTGAAGAAGAAAGAAGGGTTTTGATTTGTATAAAACCCTAGTTTTTGATGTTGAAGATGAGAAATAAAGTTGTGAGCCTTGATCAAATATAAAGAGGGGCTAAAAGAGTGGGAAAAGGACCAAAAAGTCATTTTAAAAATCGAGTTAAAAATGTTGAACGTGATCTGTGATGGTCGAAGTGACGGTCCGTTGCTCAGTCTGATAGTCCATCGGATCGTCCATCGCATATTAGTTAAAAAAAACACACTGCCTCGATGTGACAGTCTCAACAATGGTCCATCACAAACCTAAGGGTCCATCGGACCGTTTGTCGCATGTTGGCTAGGATTAGGTCACACTGCCTCAGCACGACGGTCCCAGCGACGGTCCGTCGCAGCCTCGATGGTCTGTTGTCCTGGCCATCACACTTGGAACAGGAAAATGAGTCACTATCTTAGTTGCGATGGGCTGGGCAACGGTCCAATTCAAGCTCGACGTTTCGTCAACTCGGCCGTCGCACCTGGCAGTTCTGACTATTTTTAGTAAAATGGCCATAACTTCCTTGTTCGATATCGTATTCTGACAAAATTGGTATCGATGGAAATCTTATTCAATGTTGATGACAAAAAGTTGATATTAGGGAAAATATACATGGTTCAAAATATTTCTTACTTAGGAAGACACTTCCCAATCTTTTAGGATCGAATTTACGCTTCACTGAACATGCTCTAAAGCTCAGACTACGAGAGAATTTTGTAGGGTCTTACAATTGGTTTTGGAGTGTAAAATACCATAATTACCTTAATGATAAAGGATAAAGGGGTGGCTTTAGAGTGCATGGTTCCTTCTTCTCTTTTTAACTTATGCCAATGCTTTGAAATGGTCCAAAGGACCTTCATCCACTTGTGAACCCGAGCTTGGCACATTGAGAAGGATCTTGTACTCTTTGCACCTGTATCACCTGCGAAGACTATTTTTATAAATGTATAGGACCAAGTACGCTTATCCCCTACTTTACAAATTTAGGCTAAAAAAGAATGGGCAGCCCAAAACCGTAATCTATAAAGCCCAATATTATTAAGCCCAACAAGGCCTATCCATTAAGATGTATAAATTGAGGCCATTTAGGTACGCCACCTATAATGGCATTTGACCAACTTAAAAATGTCTAAGTAGGTGCATCACCTACTCGACCAAAATATGGATAAAATTGGAAAGAACGAGGCAGTTGAAGAAGGCCCTTTTTAAGGTCATAGACCAAGACTTTCTATATATTTTTCTCTTATAAAATTTTATATTTTATTATTTCTCTCTCAAACACTCTTTTAGCTTTATATATATGCCTTAAAATCCTTTAGGGTTTTCAAGCCAAGTGTAGGACAAATTTTTTCCTCTAAGTTGGCTACCCACACTCTTCAACTCTCTAAGGTTTTTATCTTAATTTTTGTCCAAGTTTGAAGGAAAAATATTATGTTCTTAAAGCAGGTAAAAGTTAAGATCATAAATTTCAAATGAAAGGTAAAGTTACTACCTATTCTTGCCCTACTTTATATACAAATTTCATTGAGAATTATGTAGGTCTTTTTTCATGAACTTATGGGATGGTTATTGTAATCCTTGAATATAATATATTCTTATTATGTTACCGGATGTCTTGGGATATTTAGGACCTGTTTTATATGTGTATATTAAGGAAAAGTTTGGTTGACTTTGAAAAGTGATATGGGTAACTTGTTTGTAATTATGGAAGGTGTTGGTGGTGATACCCCACATAATTGGGGTTTATGGGAGCTTGTTTCCTAATATATTTTGTTGTACTATTTGTATGTTTCTTGATACCCGAGAAGTATTAATGGATCTTGTAAGAAGATTATATAGTATATAGATATGATTAGAGGAGAAGGGGGTGGAAGAGCATACTTGATTTGAGGAATTAAAGGACACTACTCAATTAGTATTTCAGTGAGATCATGTAGTCCTAATTGATTAATTAGCTACTAATACTTGTTTTACCAATTATTTCATTATAGATTAATAATCTGAAGGGGAGAAAAGTCATGATATTTGCACTATACAATAAGGTATGTAAGACTTTTCAATTCTATATTCTTTGGCATGAAATCTTATTCTTAAGTTATTGGCAACAAGGTGAGCTTTCTATATGATACTCATGGTAAGAGATACATACTGATGGTGTAAAATCTCAATGTAGTTAACGATCTTCTTCCTACTACCCATGGTTTCACAAATATGTCAAAGTACTTCTGTGTATCTTTATTATCCTGTATCGGTGTGTTTTACGTCCAAGTACTAGTATGATAAAGATTTTCTGAGCAGCAAGTTTCATGGGATATCCTCAATGTAAAATGAGGTTCATTGAGTCAATACAACCTTACATTACACATGTTATGAGTATTTTTATATTGGATATGTATTTTATTCAATATATAATTTATATATGTTATTATATTGAATTGGCAATTGTCCCTAACTTGGATCTTTCATGGACTCTCAAATATATTTGTAAGTCCATATGTATTTATTACTCTATATTTGCCTAATTATACTTCCAAGTACGGGTATGGAAAAGTTATTCTAAATAGAAAGTTCTATGAGCTATTCCCTAGGCCAAACAAGGTTTATTTTGTCAGATGAGTTCTTACATTGTTCCATTGAATAGTTTAGATGTCCTAACTTGGGGTGTATATTTTTCCTATGTTAAATCTATCCATGTTCATGTAACACTTTTATTTGATATCATTTACTAAGTATTTTACCATAATATCATTGAATAAAGTCCATATCTCTTGGCTTGATAAGTTAAATGACTCCACTTGATATATGTTTCAATTTGAGCTATCAAATACTTATTGTGTCACATAAACTACTATGAATCACGTTGGTGTTACAGTGATTTCCATGTCATTGTTACTCCCTTAAGTCCGTAATCACTTATCTCCTACTATGGCTAGTTGTTCCAAAGCTAACACTATGACCACCAAAACAACAATCTAAGAGATTTAAGAAGTAATGTAAAGTAAATATACTTATATATGGGTGGTAGCTCTGGGGATAAAGACTAGCATGGGCCAATCCCAATTCATTGATTTCTGGGTGGTATCCAAGGGGTGGACCGAACACCTAGCATGGGTTGATCCTATTATTGGGTGGTACCCCAGAGGTGAAAGAAAAGCCTAGTATGGGTCATTCCCAATTAATGTATGGATGAGGAACGTATCCCAGGGGTATAATGCCTAGAATGGGTCATACTCATTTACCACTGATCAGGTGGTTAATTGTATAAAAAATTAACAAAGTTATTAAAGCAAAAAAGATCAATTAAAGAAAAAAATGCAATGTACATGACTCCACAAGTATAATAGAAGGTGATCTTCCATCATTATCTATACATTTGAACCTGGTTTTTCATTTGTGTAATATCCCGTATTTTGCTTGTACTTGTTCTAATTATATGGAACCTTTTATAGCCTTGTTGTATAGTAACGGATGAGATTGTTATGCAAGTGTTAATGGTGTAGATAGGATTATAGATGCTGCCAGTGCAGTTTTATGTGATGCGACCAAGTTAAAGTCGATACAACTATTTAAATTTGGGATCTTAAGCTAGTATTTGGATCTGAAGTTTAAAGTGACCAAGTGTGTATAAGTTGAGGGTTAGGTTAAAGGGATTAGAAGCTAAAAATTGAACAAATTATTGAGCTGCTTGCTGGACTTAATTAAGCTAGTAGGTGAGTCACCTACTTGAGATATTTGGACCAAATTAATGGACATATTGTTATGGACCAGATTTGGGCAATGTAATATACTCATTTTGGCCCAAATTAAATAGAAGAGGAAGAAAATGGGTAGATGGCCCAACACACACAATCTGCCAATGCCCAAATATAATTGAGCCCAACAAGAAATTAAGCAAGTAGGTGCATCACCTACTTTGAAGTTTCAGCAGCTTGGACCCATAAGTAGGTGCATCATCAACTTGGCCTAATTTGTGGCTGAAAATGAGGTCAATAGGAAAGGTTCTAGAGGGCCCAATATAAGCTTAATATTGCAGGCAATTCTATTCATTTTAAACACAATTTCACCCTTTCAAACTTCAGTTTTCTGTCTTTCTTAACAAAGGTTAATAACAGCAGCCCTAAAACTTCTTTTAGGGTTCTTGAAGAAACCCTCACTTTTGTAGCCCAAGGTAAGTAAAAATCCTTTAGTTTTTGTTTAGTTAGCTCATGGAAGATTATGGAAAGATGTTATAAGTGCTTAATTATAAATATATAGTAGAATATAGAACAAGCAATCTGCTCACTTTTCTTTGATATTAAAGAAATTCTCTTTTCTTCTTTGGTTTAAAGTGTGAAGGAAAGTTCAAGTTCTTAAAGAGTTCAATTAAAGGAATAAGTTGCAGAATTGAGGTAAGGTGACTGCTCTATTTTGTTCTCTTTGTATATGAATTTGAAAGAGAGTTATGGATGTGTTGTTATTGAGAACTCAAGAGATGATGAGTTCAATAATGGGTTGCTACAATAAGAGTGATTTGGGACTGTTTTGTGGACTATTTTGTATGTTCATGTTATGGGCTGCCATGTTGATGTTAGATAAGGATGTGATTAGTTTGTAATGAAATATAGAAGAAAGGTGCGGTGGTACACCACTGAACTAATTATTGCCCTTATTTACTGCCTAATGTGTTTTTGTGTGTTGTTTGGAGGGTGTAATGAAGCTAAGGTGGTTTCGGTGAACTTATAAAGACATGTGTGGTATGGGTGGAATTAGAAGAGAAAAGGGTTAAGATAACACCCTTGATTTACAGATTACGTGTTTACTGCCCGGTTATTATTTTGGTGAAGTTAAGTAGCCTAAATATGTTGGTTAGTTGCTAATACTAGTTTACCATATATTCTATTATAGATAAGTAATATAAAAGGCGGGAAATCAAGTCAGATTAGTTTCGAAGCTACATAACCAGGTATGTAAGGCATACTCTATTTTGCACTCTTTGGTATGAAATTGGACATTTGGTCCATTAAGTAAACTTCTGAGTTTATCATATAACAAGTGATACATAATGGCAACGTATCATATCCCTTGAAGTGAATGACCTTTTTCCCACTCTCTAATGTGTTAAAACAGCTCAATACATTCTTATTATTAAACCTACGCATGTATTTTCACAAGAAAATTTTAGAAGTTCTCCGTTTACTCAAATAAGACTCATGTGTATTTTCATCTTCTAAACACTTCATTTTGAGTGCCAACAGCTTCCTACCTCATTGTTGTTCCATTAAGTGTTCATTTACATGCCTCTTATTAGTAGATTATTGGTTCAAGGCACCATAATATGACAACCACCAAAGTAACAATCTCAAAGGCTAAATAAACTAAGTAACGCAAATCTGTAAAATGAGTGGCAGCTCAGGGGCATAAGCCTAGTATGGGCCGATCTCGATACCTTTATATGTGGGTGGCAGCTCAGGGGCATAAGCCTAGCATGGGCTAATCCTAATCTTTATATGTAGGTGGCAGCTCAGGGGCGTAATCCTAGCATGGGCCGATCCTAATTTATTTATTTACCACTGATCAACTGGTCATTGCATTATATATGGCTTACAAAGATTATTCAGTAAGAAAGGTAAAAATAAAGAAAGGAACGTAATGTATATAGTCCCACAAGTATATATAAAGGTGGTCTACTAGTACTACTTATACACTTGTATCTGATTTCTATTGAGCTTTTGTATCATGTGTTGTTACCTTCAACCTTACATATTTAGTACATATTTTTGTACTGACGTCCCTCATGGGGGACCTATATTTCATGCTATAGGCATAGGTACTTCAACTCATACACCTCACTAGTAGGAGCGCATAGTGACTATTGGTGAGCTCCAGGTTGATTTGGCGCTCTTCGAGTCTGTTCCATATATTTTGGTATTGTGCGGTTAGTCAAGAGTAGGGTGGGGGTTTATCCCGACCCTAACTAAGTCGATGTATCTTTTATAGGCTTTATAGACTAATGTAAAGTTATGGTAGTGTCTTACCTTTAGACGTGGTGGCCCCAATGGCTAAATGTTGTACATATAAGTTTGTGCTTGCCTATGTAATTATTCTCATCGATACATAATATCATATTTGTCAGAACCTTTGGTTGTCATACTTACATGCATGAGAATTACAAGGTTATGAATTGGTTCTCTCAGGCCTTTATGGCTACGAGTGCCTGTCCGCCCCAATAGGATTTGAGGCATGACAAAAGTGGTATTAGAACATGTCATCCTAGGGTGTCTACAAAGCCATGTCTATATATGGTCTTCTTTACGGGCGTGTTGTGCACCACATCTATAAACAGGAGGCTATGGGATATTTTGGGGGTGTCTTTTTCTTTTTCATATCTTAGATCGTGCAATAGAGCCCATGTTGCAGTAGAAGTCATATTTAACCATTGAACCTATTTTTTTCCTCTTATTGTAGTAAAGATGCCGGTTACGAGAAGGAGTAAAAATATAGGTAAGCGAATAGATGTGGCTCCTGGAGAAGGGACCAGCAAGTCACCTCCTAGACAAGTTAATCAAAGTGAGGCTCAAGCTGAGTTTATGTCCCAAAGTTCTTCTACTCCTCCATCTCCAGAAGATCTAAGAAGGAGAAGAACCACATCCTCAGAACCACCTATTAATGCTACTAACCAAGATCTAAGGAATGTGGTACAATTATTGCCTCGTATAGTTTCTAGATAAGCTCAAGGACAAGCCATTCCAACCACAGGTTCTAGTGGTGCAGATAGGGAAACTAGCCTACGAACGCAAGATTTTCTTAAATTGTATCCACCCACATTCACTGGATCAGATCTTAATGAAGACCCATAGGACTTTATTGATCAAATCCAAAGGGCTCTAGATGTCATGCATGTGTTAGGTAAAGAGACAGTTGTTAGGGATTAGGAATTTACCAAAATACCCCCTTTTAAAATTTTATACAAACTGGAAAACATATATTTTTCTCGATCTGGGTGGCCACCAAGATGTGTTACTATTGTGGTGGCTTACTAGAAATTGACAAATGGAAACTGGGTAGACTCTGCAATTCGGAGACATCGTGGTTCCCCTTTGGAATGTCTTTTGCAATATGGCGCGATGTGCCATTATTGCTGGACCTCTGGAAATTGACAAACGGGAAATTGATCCACTCTGTGATGCACCAATATCGCGGAGGGCCACTAGATTGGGAAAATTGGGAATTTACACTGATCCGTGACCCGCTAAGGGTCCAAACGATGGTGTTTTAGATATGAACTTAAAATAACTATAACTTCTTATCCTGTTATCGAATTTAGGCGAATCTTATATTGCTGGAAAACTAATTCAATTTCCTACACAATGGAAAGTTCAAATGTAAGCAATTCCATACAAAATAAATAGTATTCATTTTAGAAGCTATCCCTTAACATTTTAGGGACGAATTTAAGCTAGGAAAAGTGCAAGGTATTTCAACATCTCCCTATTAGAAACATTCGTCCTTGAATATGGCTAGTTAAGCTGAAATTTCTGAGGAATTTGAGAATATAAGATAGCATGCATAACTGAATTAAATTGTGAGTTTGAATCTAAATCATTCTAAGCTGCTGAGTAATCTATGAGTGAATGAACTTACATAAGGACAACTATATAGCTGAATGTATGGTTAGAAAAGAACCCAATTAAGGAAAAGTATTACCTTTGGCTACAACTGAGTTTGCAGAGAAAGGTGAGGATACTTGGCTCACATATCTGCTTCCGTTTCCCAAGTGGCGCCCTCAACAGACTGATTCCGCCAAAGAACATTAACCAAGGAAACTTTTTTGTTCCTTAGTCTATGGATTTGATAATCTAAAACCTCAACTGGAATCTCTTCATAAGAAATATTGTTTTGAACATTTGAGCTTTTTAAAGGAACTACAACAGTGGAGTCATTGATACTCTTCTTAAGCATAGAGATGTGAAACACCGGATGAATGACTGACAAATCTATGGACAAATAAATTTTATGAGCTACTTTTCCAACACGACTTACAATTTTGAAAGGGCCAACATATCAAGGACTAAGCTTCCCCTTTTTACCAAATCTTTTCACCCCTCTCATGGGTGAAATCTTTAGATACACTAAATCACCAATCTCAAATTCAAGGTCCCTTCTTCTTACATCTGCGTAGGATTTCTGACGACTCTGGACTGTATTCAATCATTCCCTAATCAAGTTAACTTTCTCCATAGCTTCATAAACTGCATTGGGCCCTAGCAAAGCAGCCTCACCCACCTCAAACCAACCTACGAGTGATGTACATCTCCTCCCATGAAGAGCCTCGAATGGAGCCATCTGAATGCTAGCATGATAATTGTTATTATAAGCGAACTTAATAAATGGGAAGTCATAATCCCAACTACCCTTGGAATCAAGAACGCGCATGCCCTCAACATATCCTCTAAAGTTTAGATGGTCCTCTCTGCTTGACCATCTGTCTGAGGGTGGTAACCTAAACTAAGATGGACTTAGGTACCAAAACCCTTCTGAAAAGCTCTCCAAAATTGGGAAGTAAACTGAGTACACATATCTGAGATGATAGACAAGGGAACCCCATGTAATCTGACTATCTCTCGGATGTACATCTTAGCATAATCCTCAGCTATATAAGACATACGAACTGGCAAGAAATGCACTAACTTAGTCAATCTATATACAGTAACCCAAATCAAATCATGATGACGACCCGAATGGGGTAAACCAGTCACAAAATCTATATTCACCTTTTCCCACTTCAAAGTGGAGATACCAAACTCTTGCAATGTACCACTAGGTCTTTGGTGCTCTACCTTAACCTATTGACAAGTTGCATACTTGGCTACAACCTGCTATATCTCTCTTTATACCACTCCACCAATAGATTTCCCGCAAGTCACGGTACATCTTGGTAGCACCTAGATGAATAGAATAATGCGCACTATGTGTTCCACCATAATCCACTATCTCAAATCATCAACACAAGGCATACATAATCTACTTTGGTATCTCTACACACCATCTCCCCCTTGGGAGAAAACCTTTACCTTTTGGTCTTTAACTGACTTTTTTAGTTTGACCAAACTAGGATCCTTATCTTGCTTCTCTTTCACTTCTGAAACTAGGAAAGATTCAGAACGACTCTGAACCCAAACATTTCCTTCGGTGAAATCAACTAATGTAACACCCAATCTGGCTAATCAATGCACTTCTTGAGCTAACTCTCTCTTATCATTCTCCACATGAGCAACACTGCCCATAGACAACCTACTAAGAGCGTCTGCCACTACATTGGCCTTGCCCAGATGATACAACATACTCATATCATAATCCTTTAACAACTCCAACCACCTTCTCTGATAAAGTTTCAAATCCCTTTAAGTAAACACATATTGCAAAATTTTGTGCTCTGTGAACACATCAACATGCATACCATATAGATAATGTCTCCATATTTTCAAAGAGCAAACACCACAACAGCTAATTCTAGATCATGGGTTGGGTAATTTTTTTCATGAGGCTTCAACTGTCTAGAAACATAGGCTATGACCTTTCCTATCTGCATCAACACACAATCCAAACCAACTCTAGAGGAATCATAATAAACAACAAAGCCATCGATACCATCAGGTAGTGCTAGAATGGGGGATAAAGTAAGTTGAGTCTTCAACTCTTGAAAACTCTTCTCGCATGAATCTAACCATAGGAACTTAACTTTCTTTTGGGTTAATCTAGACATAGGAGATGTGATAGAGGAGAAACCTTCAATAAAAAGGCGGTAATAACTAGCTAGACCCAATAAACTCCTAATGTCTAACGGAGAGATAGGTCTAGGAAAATTCCTTACACATTTTTTCTTTTCGGGATTGACTCCAATGCCATCGACGGATACAATATGACTAAGAAAGGATACTGATTTTAGCCAAAATTCATATTTATTGAATTTGGAAAACAATTGATGGTCTTTAAGAGTTTGCAAGACAACTTTAAGATGATCTACATGGTCATTCTCACTACGGGAGTACACAAGGATGTCATCTATGAATACTATGACAAACATGTCTAGATACTCTTTGAACACTCGATTCATGAGGTCCATAAAAGATGTTGGGGCATTATTTAGCCCGAAAGACATGACTAGGAACTCAAAATGACCATAACGAGTTCTAAAGGCTGTCTTTTGAATATCACATTCCCTTACTTTAAGATGATGATAGTCAGATCTAAGGTTTATCTTTGAGAAATAACTTACACCTTGTAGTTGATCAGATAAGTCATCAATTCTAAAAAAGGGATATTTGTTCTTGACTGTAACTTTATTTAGCTGACGATAGTTAATGTACATATGCAAAGAACTATATTTCTTTCGTACGAATAGGACAGAAGTGCCCCATGGAGAAATACTTGGCCTTATGAAACCTTTATCTAGAAGATCTTTTAGTTGATCCTTCAACTCCTTAAGCTCTGTGAGAGCCATATAATAAGGAGGGATAGAAATAGGCTGAGTATCGGGAACAAGGTCAATACCAAATTTTATTTCCCTATCAAGAGGTATCCCTAGCAAATATTTGAGAAAGACATCATGAAACTCATTAACTACTCGGATGGACTGAATATTGGAGTCTCAGACTTTGCATCTTTGAATTGAAATAGATAAGAAATGCAACCTTTTGATATCAACTTTCTGGCCTTAAGGTAAGATATGAAATGAACCTTGGGAGACACTGAATTACCTGCCCACTCAAAGAATGGCTTATTTGGGAACTGAAATTTCACCATACGGGTGCGACAGTCTATAGAAGCATAACAAGAATGGAGTAAATCCATACCAATGATAAGATCAAAGTCAACCTTATCTAACTCTATTAAATCTACTAACATGACTTTATGGAGGACAGTGATTGGACACTTTTTCTAGATTTGTTTAGCTACAACTGACTCACCTACTGGTGTAGAAACCAAGAAAGGCTCAGGGATCTTTTCAGAACTTATCTCAAAAGTTACTGAAACTAATGGGGTCTCATAAGAAAAACTTGACCCATGGTCTAACAACACATAAACATCAATATAAAAGACAAGAAGCATACCTATAACCACATCTGGTGAATCTTCCTGCTCTTAGAAGGATGGTAAAGCATAGAACTAATTATGGCACTGACTGCCACTGGTATTGGATAATGCGCCCTAAGGAGAAGTTGGGCAACCTAAAGGAGCTGGTGCACTAGTAGCCTAAGTCTAGGGATGGTCATCTCTATTTCCTTGCTTAGTATGCGGACAATATCTAATGTTGTGACCCAACTTACCACATCCAAAACAACCTTTATGACCAACCAAACACTTACCAGGATGATTCTTACCATACTTAGTACACGTAGGATAATTGGGCCTACCACCCACACTACTCTGGGCTATAGACATAGAAGACTTACCCCACTATTATTTCCTATTTTTGGCTAAAGAAGGTGCAGGCATAGATGAAAAGTTCTAAAACTGCAAACGATTTCCTCCTCCAGACCTATTTTGACCATGATCAAACTGCCCTGTTCTAGCCCTCTTATTTGCTCTCTCTTTTTCTTCTACTTTTCTGCCTTAATTTGCTAAGCGTGCATCATCAATCTAGGAAGTTTCATATCTCCAATGTGTATAGAGATCCTACACTCCTTAACTACCAACCCAGACACACCAGTTATAAACTTACGCAATCTTGGCCTAGGGTCACCCATCTATTTAGGGGCATACTTAGACAACTGGTTGAACTTAGGGTACTCCTTCACTGTCATTGAACCTTGCCTCAGGTTTATGAGTTCTTCTAACTTAACTTCCCTCATCTCAAGTGAGAAGAAATTGTCTAAGAGCCCATCCAAAAATATCTACCAAGTCATAAGAGCTGCATTCTCTTCTCTACTTTTCTTCCACATCACCACCCAATCATATGAAACATCCTTTAGCCTATAGGATGCCAATTCTACACTTTTCTCTTCAAAAATATGCATAATTTTGGTGATCTTTTTCACCTCATCAAGATATAATTGTGGTTCCTCACCTGCCTTTGATCCAAATAAATCTGGTGGGTTTATTCTCATAAAATCTTAGATTCTGGCTGTGGATAAGTCACCATCTTGCTGAGGTGGGAGTGCAACTTGACGATTGCCCTGAACATTAGCTATCATAGTTTGGGCTACCACCTGAAAGACAGGCTGAAACTCCGTAGATGATACATTCTCATTCAAAGGATCTGCGGGCTGAGGTCATTGGTTATCATTTCTATGAGCATTAGCTCGATGAGGGGGCATTTTCTACCATGTGAAAGCATGAGTTAGAAGCATATGGAGATACTATAAGCACGATAGATCATGAAAGATATGATTTTCTAAGGACATTCCATAGCCTCTCATTCATAAATATGGCGCACTTTACACCCATGACCAGGACTATATGTAATGCAGCTTTCTAACTCCCTAGTACTCTTAAAACCTTAAGCTGTGATACTAAGTTTGTGGTGCCCCAAAATCTGATCCCAAGATGTCACACGATGGTCAAGACTACGAGTAGCCTTAAGCTAGCCCTGTCTGCACACTACTGAGCCTGAATCTTATAATAATGGAAATATAGATATAAAAGTCATGCTAGTATGTGGAAAATATTTGTAATATCTGAGAATAATCTAAACATAACGTTTGAAACATCAAAACTAAATAATCTGCATCAAAACTAGTAGTCTGACAAGTCTCTACTATTAATACTAGAGAGTTACTGGGACAACCCCCCTGCTAACTTGAACTGTCTGAAAGGAAATGCTAAATCTTATAAACTGATAAACTGCAAAATCTGGATGTATAAGTCCCCAAACTATAAGGACTCACCAACTATTGGATGAGCTGGAGATGCTAGAACTACTCACGCTGTTGACATTGAGCACCTGAACCTACATTATAAGACAATATAGCATATAGACGTATATGTGGATCAATACTTTGAGGATGTACTGAGTATTAGGGGTGATATGCAAAAGTAAAATATCATCTCATAATCATCATTTATAAACAATGCATGCTAAATGTAAATGACTAACATAAGCTGGAATATCTGAAATACTAAGATGTGTAGTAATAGGAAGCAAAACATACTTTATAAATCATGTGAGCCATAACATTTAGTTATAAAAGTTGTACTAAAACTCTTTCTTTAAATCATACTGTCCAAGTGTAAAAGAACTCACTCTAAATCTAAAATCTGAAAGATAAAATCTAAAGCTATTGTCTTTCGGTAAAGCATATTCTGAATAAAGCTGTGAGCCTTTACACTTAGTTTTCTAAAAGCATTTCTTTCATTCTTTTACTTTGATTGGCAGGGTTTGAAACATATATTTTAATCTACCGAGAGGTTCTCTTAACCAACATAAACCATGTGAGCTAACATGGAGTCAAACGTCTCGTCCTCCTAAGGAAGAAACCTCACGTTGGGGAGAGGTGCCATACTCTTGCCAGGGAGTATAACCTGAGCTAAGTGATCACATCTGTAACTATAATCCACATAAAAGTGGGAATAATCTGATAATCTATACCTATGTTGTCTACGCAGTTCTGTGGAACTAGGATGCGCTAAACCCACACTTCCTGCTCGATGCTAAATACTACTCCCTTTTTATTTGCTACACTCATTCTATTGAAAATCCACTTTAAAACTAGCATAAGGTTTTATCTAAAACCATTTATCCATTAATCTAGTGAAATATGTAATAATCTGAAAAGTGGATTCTAAAACTAATCTGAGGATCAAAAAATCAAAATTTTATTGTAAATCTGTATAACCAGCTCATAAAATACTTAAAGCATCATTTTTCTCAAAATCTCAATATATAAACTTAGGGCTTAAAATCCATGTATCAAACTCATGTCAAATATCATAATAATCATGCTTGATAATGAAAACAATGATAATTCGTCTCAAAATCTGGAAATTACTGCATTAAGCATGAAAATATGAAAATAAACATGCTATTAAACTTATAATTCACTTGAAATCTCATAATCTTGTAAATGACATCATTGGGTATGAACCCTAATTTTGAATTCATGGGAAATAATATAAAATCATATAAATCTGAAATTTAAACAAGTTTTGGGCACAAGGATGAAAGAATTATCCTTGTTCAAACCCCACATACCTTAATTTGATGATCTAGATGCTAGAACTTGAATCTTGGATCTCCATTGGTGTTTTGGAGATAACTTCTTAGAGTTCTTGAATTGGGAATACTCAATCTTGAAGAATCTTGGAGAATTAATGGAGAAATTTTAGATTTCTTGGAGAGAAAGTACGAGCCTTAGGGTTTTGATTAAGAGAGAATGATGAATAAAGTATAAAGTGCTCTCAAATATGATTAATCTATTGTTTTTGGATGGATTGGGGGTTGGGGATTTACCAAAATACCCCCTTTTAAACTTTTAGACAAAACTGAAAAACGTATATTTTTCTAGATCTGGGTGGCCACCGCGATGTGCCACTATCGAGGTGGCTCACTGAAAATTGATGAATGGAAACTGGACAGACATTTCGACGCAGACACATCGCGGTGCTCCTTTGGAATGCCATTTTGGCACATGGCGCGATGCGCCATTATCGCGCTAGACCTCTAGAAATTGAAAAATGGGAAGTTGACCCACTCCGTGATGTGCCAATATTGCAGAGGGCCACTGGAATGGGACAATTGGGAATTTACACTAATCTGCAACGCGCTAAGGTCCAAACAACGGTGTTTTGTTATGGGAATTTAAAATAATTATAACTTCTTACCCGGTTATCGGATTTAGGCAAATCTTATATCGCTGGAAAGTTAATTCTATTTCCTGCGCAATGGAAAGTGTAAATCTAAGGAATTCCATACCAAATAGATAGTATTCATTTTGGAAGCTATCCCTTAACATTCTAGGGACAAATTTAAGCTAAGAAACATGCGGGGTAATAGAACTGGGGACTGAGATTCCCCTTTTTACCAAACCACATAACTCCCTTCATGGGAGATACCTTTAGGAACACCTCATCCCCAACCTTAAACTCCAAATCCATGTGCCTTACACCTGCATAGGACTTTTGGAGACTTTTGGCAGCTTTAAGCCTATCTCAAATCACCTTCACCTTTTCCATAGCTTGATAAAACAAATCTGAACTGAGCATGTCCACTTACTAAGCTCAAACCATCCAATAGGAGATCTATACCTCCTACCATACAATGACTCATAAAGGGCCATACCAATACTAGAATATTAGCTATCGTTGTATGCAAAATCTATCAAAGGTAGATGCTTAACCCAATTGACACCATAATTAATCAGACATATTGAAGCATATCCTTCGATGTTTGAGTAGTCCTTTCTTCTTGACTATCCATCTGAGGATGAAAATCAGTACTCAGACTCACCATAGTACCCAATACCTTCTAAAAAAACTGCAAAACATGAGATAAAAACTGTGTACCATGATCAGAGATAATTGAAACATGTACCCCATGAAACTTCACAACCTCGTAAAGATACAACTTTGCAGAATCCTCCACCAAAATAGTAGTCCTCACTATTAAAAAGTGAGTAGACTTTTTTATCCTAGTCATGATAACCCAAATGGAATCAAATTTGATTTGCGACTGAGGATGACCGGTAACAAAATACATATTAACCACCTCCTATTTCCACTTGGGCAAATTACTTTCTTGATACAACCCTCCAGGCGTAATGTTCCCAATATTAGCTTGTTGATACACCATGCACTTGGCTACAAAATCAGCCAAGTCCCTTTAAATACCATTCCACCAATATATATCTTTGGGATCATGATAAATCTTTGTGGAACCAGGATGAACTACATAGTACGATTCATGTGCCTCAGCCAAAACCTTTGTCGCAACCCATCGACGTCAGGAACACACAACCTCCCTTTGTACCTTAAAGTACCGTGACCACTAATGTCAAATCCAATCACCTTTTTCCCACCTACATCTCTATGGATTTTCATAAAAATAGGATCTAGCACTTTTTTCTCCTTAATCTTTTCATCGAGAGAATATAATTGCTTCCTGTACCGATACCACCATCCTAGGAGTCTAAGAGATGAACTCCAAGATTAGCCAGGCGGTGAATATCCTTCACCACTTCCCACTTCTCCTTATCCATATGAGTTAATATCTCCATGGATAACCTGCTAAGAGCATCAACAACAACATTAGCTTTTCTTGGATGATACTGAAGACTCATATACGAGTCCTTGAGAAGCTCCAACCATCTCCTCTTCCTGAGATTTATCTCTTTCTGAGTGAACACATACTGTGGACTCTAATGATAAGAAATGATGTCTACGTGCACTCCATACAAATAATGCTGCCAGATTTTTAAAACAACGACAACTGCCAACAGCTCCAAATCATGAGTAGGACAATTTCTCTCATGCACCTTCAATTGTTTGGAAGCATTGGAAATTACCTTCCCATGTTGTATTGAAACACACCTAAGTCCAACTCGGATGCATCACAATAACCATAAACCCCTCATTATCTTTAGGAAATGTCAAAACTGGACTCAAAGTTAGCTTATCCTTAAGCTTTTCAAAACTCCCTTCATACGCTTTCGACAAATAAAATTTTACCTTCTTCTAAGTTAACTTAGACAAATGAGTAGCTATCGAAGAAAAGCTTTTCACAAACTGCCTATAATACCCAACCAAGCCCAAGAAGCTCTGAATATCAGTTAGAGTTGTGGGTATAAGGCATCATTTCACCACCGCAACCTTTTGAGGATCCACCATGATCCCCTCATAAGGAATAATATGATCCAAGAAAGTTACAAAGTTCAACCAAAACTCATACTTTGAGAACTTGGCATACAACTGTTGTTTCTTCAAGGTCTACAACACCACACGGAGGTGATTGAAATGATCCACCTAACTATTACAATACACCAAGATGTCATAAATAAATACTATGATAAAAAGATCCAAGAGCTATCGAAAACCCTATTCATCAAATCCATAATACCACTGGAGCATTAGATAAGACAAATGACATAACTAAGAATTCAAAGTGCCCATACCGACTACGAAAAGCCTTCTTAGGGATATCCTCCACCCTATTCTTAAGCTGATAATACCCAAACCGAAGGTTTATCTTAGAAAAGAACTTTCGCACCTTGTAACTGATCAAAAAAGTCATCTATCCTTAGAAGAGTATACTTGTTCTTGACCATTAACTCATTCAACTATCGATAGCCGATGAACATCTAAAGGGAACCATCCTTCTTACGCCCGAACAACACCTGTGCACTCCACGGGGATACACTAGGATGAATTAACCCCTTATCTAGAAGATCCATAAGTTGCTTCTTGAATTCTCTTAACTCAGTCAAAGCTAATCTAGAAGGAGGAATAGATATTAGACAACTATCTAGAACTAAATCAATACCAAACTAGATTTCACTATCCGGAGGAACACGCGGAAGATCATTCAAAAAAACCTTAGGAAACTCATTTTCTACTAAAACTGAGTGGAAAGAAGGACCCTCTGAGTTAAAATCTTAAATCCAAACCAAGTGATAAAGATACCCTTTGGAGATTAATCTTCGAGCTCTAAGATAAGAAATAAAGCTCCCCATAGGAGCTAGGGAACCACCCTCCCTCGCTATAACAGTTCACCAGAGAATCTAAAGAAACTTTGCAAGTCTAATAATCCAAGGTAAATAACAAGAGTGTAACCAATCCATCCTTAGAATAATGTGAAAACCTACCATATCCAGCTCAAACAGATCTACCAAGGTCTGCTTCCTACCAATAGATACCATATGCCCCCTATAGAATCTTTTAGCAATAACCAAGTCACCTATTGGGGTAGAAAAATAAAAAGGATCCAAAACAACCTCAGGATCAAAACCAAAACACACAGCCACATATGGCGTCATATATGAAAGATTACACCCCAGATCAATTAGACAATACACGCCACGAGAAAAAAGTTGTAATGTAGTAGTTACGACATCAGGTGATTCCTTAGATTCCTACCTAGTGTAAGACCATACAACTTATTCTAGCCAGTGTTGGTTCCAGAGAAGGAGCAGACGCAAATGCAGCACCACTAGGTAGAGAAGCAGAAGATGAAGCAACTAGAGCTTGACCTCTCCCAAAGCACCCTTACTATATGGATGATTTTTAAGCATATGGCCTAGCTGGCCATATTTAAAACACCTGTCCCTCCTTTTATCACAAAATCCACAATGAACATGACCAAAAAACTAGTAAAGAGGACATGAAGAAGCCGATTATGCCCCATTCACGTGAGATTGGGCACCCTATGCCCAAAAATTATCACCACCTTTTTGATGTTTGTTACTCGACTACTTCAGAAAAGGAGCGCTAGTAGTAAAGAAGGAACAGAAATCCCTACTTTTTCTTTGGCCATTTGTGTAAATCTCAACCACCCTGATATTGAGCACTACCGTTCTTAGAGAACCTGCTTCTCTTACCCTACCTTTCCCCAACTTTACATGTTTTCTCTTTTCATCCTCCATATGTTTCATGTGGACAACCAACCATAAAATATCCATACTCTTAATCAGCGTAGTTTTCTTTCTTTCAAGAATCAAATCTCGAGATATCCCAGAAGTGAACTTTCTCATCCTCGCCCTCATATCAGCCACTAAATTTAGAGAACAACTTGACAATTGATAAAATTTCAAGGAACATTTCTTAGAAGATATTTTTCCCGATTTAAGATTCACCAACTCCTGCATCTTTGCTTCCCTCAGCTCTTGAGGAAAGAAGCGGTCCTAGAAAAGTCCTCCCATAAAGACAACTCCCCTAAATCACCATTTTACCTGTCCCACTCCTCATATTATTGGTATGTAATATCTTTGAGCTGATAAGATGCAAAATTTACCCTTTTAACATTAGTGGCCTTTGTCACCTTAAATATTTTGTCTGTTTCATCCAAAAAACCCAGAGATTATCCTTCACCTCCATACCACTAAAAGTAGAAGGATTTATTTTCTTGAACTAGCTAAATCTTATGGCCTCATCAGATAGAACACCAGACACATCCTGCTCTGCCTGAGCAATAACCAACTGAGCAGTAGTATATAGCGACTGACAAAATTTTGCATTAGTCAGCTCACCTTGAGAAGGACTAGCAGCAATCAAAGGAACTCCAAATCAATCAGGGATAGGAACCAAATCAATCAGGGATAGGAATCTCGGATATGTGAACTCCAGGTGTAGGGAGTACTCTATAAATACCACCCAATAGGACAGAAGGATTTCCTTGTGTTCCAGATAGATGATACATAATCTAAAAAGCAAATAAAAAGGATTAGAGAAAATTCCAAGACTTAGACTCCAAGCTTGAAAAAGGAATACCAAGAAAGTAAAACACTTCTAAATGTCCAGTAGCCTTTTTATTACGAGTGTGACATGCTACATATCCCTAAAAATGACTCTACTAGATTGGCTTGGTGGACTTCCAATTGACCATGAACCTAAAGCTCTAATAACAACTTGACACGACCTAACCTAAGGCCTTGTTGTAATGTGCATCCTAAGTCTGACCAGGACTGGAGACCATGCATGTTACCTAACCCAACCTCCAGCTGCTTGCCTCAAGTTTTCTAAATTTCAATCATATAACACAATAACATAACTATTCAATTTACAAACTCTGGGATAGGTCTATTACCGAGACCGACCCAATCAAGCCCAATCGTCTAAACCCAACCAATAGCCAAAACAACCAAACCATAACCATATAAGTTCCATAACAATTATAGATAATACAAAGATAAAAGAGGATAGAATAACCAATAATACCATTAATCAGTTTCTGCCCTAATACAATTCCTAATACAAAGGCTAGCACCCCTATAGATTCTTCCTATTCCAACCCATAGTTGTTCCACAAAAGCCTCTATCTAAAAGAATACTAAAATCTGATTGGGACATGCCCCCAACCATAGCCAAAACCAATATTCATAAATAAGCCAAAGTATAAAATAATATTTATTAAATTGAGCCTTCTAGAAAGATGGATGGTCATAACTTTAATACAATAGTTGATCCCGAATGTTTGATAGCTAAGAAGGAGGAGTATAATTGCCGATTCCTATATTATGTGGGGATATATCTTCCCAAATACTGGTTAGTGGGTGAACGCTAGCATGAACTCAGGATAAGGATAAAATAATTCCAACTAGTAAAACCAAGTAAACAAACCATATGCACACAAACCATATATATATAACCAAGCCGGGAAAGAAAACGTGGTTTAGCATGTATTTAAAATAATTAACCTAGGTATGTGAAGCTTAACCATCCTTAAACACCCACGAGCTATATGGGTCTAGTATAACCCCTTGAAAGGCCCCCGATATGTGTAGCTGCATGAACTAGAATACCATAAGAGTAAGGGATTCCTAAGTACCCTCACTCTCCATGATATATATGTACAATATATATAGACCATTCCTGTATACCTCATAGTATCATTAAAGGGTCGCCATGACCTACTCCTCATGTCGACAAATATTAGTTTCTAGTGTTCATTGATTAAACTCCCACTTTTACTATTGGTTATCACACCCCGCCATTATTACCCAATTAAAACCATTTCCAACCAAACAATCCATTATTCCATTTATCACTTACTAAGTCTATTAATAGTGGTATCATTATACTGACTATAACTTATAAATACTATCATTAGTCAAACCTTTTAAGGTAAAGGAATTCCTATGTACCCATTTATGAAGTTAACTTGGGGGAGTCCCATGTGCTCAACAAGCATATAGATCACAAGTTTTACAAGGTCTTGTAGTAAGTTCAAGCTTTGGATTGTCAAAGGATCAAGTCTCAGATTTGGAAGTGCTTGAAGACCTTTTGAAACCATTACAAAGACTTGTCCAAATTGAAGAGAGAAGGAGGGATTTCTAAATTATATATGAGCCTCAACTAAGGGCATTGTGGTCTTTTAAGATCTCCCTTTTACACTTCAAAGGAACACCCTTCATTAAGGGCATTTTAGCTATTGTTATGTAATAGTATAAATAGACCTTTTAGCTTCCATTTTCATAAGTTTTGAGATAGTAAATTGAGTGACTTTTAGATTATAATATTAGTGTTAGTTTGTACTCTTTCTCTTCTCCTTAAGAGTGGGAATCCAGAACATAAATCCTAATACATTTGGAATTGGCTTTTCATTTGTATTGGACTATTTGGCAAAAAAGGTTTGCTTGAGGAAGTGTAAGTCCTTTGGGTCACCTAAGAGGAACGTTTGAGCCTACATTGGTGATGCGTCTTTGAAGTTTTGATACACCTTCTAGTGCTATTCATTGGTGGAAGTAAGGGTCTTTCTATCTATCTTTATTTTCATGTAATTCTTCTTCTTTATGTCCTTCTATTATATTGGATTCTCTTTTTGTTCTTGCTAATTTTTGTTATCTTAGTACCAATTTTGGGTATAGCCTTCCTTTAGGCTATAATTTAGTATCAAATCCTTGCTTACGGTTGTTCCAACATCCCTAAATCTT
Source organism: Capsicum annuum (assembly GCF_002878395.1). NCBI lineage: Eukaryota > Viridiplantae > Streptophyta > Magnoliopsida > Solanales > Solanaceae > Capsicum > Capsicum annuum. The sequence continues at coordinate 76,662,435 of NC_061118.1, read as the reverse complement.
GGTTGTAGTGTTCTTATTAAGAAAATCTCAACAAAAAAGAGTCAAAAATCCAAAAATATGAAGAAAAAAAAAAAGTGTGGTCTTGTGGGTTTTTTTGTAGATATGAAATTTCCAAGTTAGATCTGCAAGTTTTTATTGTTTTTTGAAGGTTTCTAGTGCTATATCCTTTTTGTCTAGCACATAGGGTGTCTAGATATGTTTGGAGCAAGATTTGGTTGAATTTGAGCTAGATCCACCATTGTTGGGCCTTGTTTAAAGCGTTTTTGAGGAGGATCTCATGGTGGGCATCTTTTTTGTGACGTTTTGTGGCTGATTTGTGGATATTTTAGCTTGCCTTGACCCAAGGAACCTAGATCTAAAAGAAAAATTAAAGTCAGGGTTCATTTTCCTTGTGGTCAAACTTTGGTCAACTCTTGAATATTCATATTGTTCTTCACCATATTCATGTCTTGTTGAAGAAGAATATTCAAAGAGTGTTAGATCCACAAAAGGAAAGAGAAAGAGTGAAAAACTTGTTTGTCCAAAAGCATATTCCAGGAATATTCAAGTCTTCCAAAAAGATGAGGGGATAAGGGGACAACAAAGTACAATTGAAAGTACAAGAGGGGGGGGGGACCATTGTCTTCCAATCCATTTGAACATGAGAAAAAGGCTCCAACCCACCATTTCTTCCCCAATTTTCATCCAAAAAAATACTCTCCTTAGTGGATCTTTGGCCAAAACTCAAATTTGGAATGTGAAAAAAAATTGCAAACGACAACCAACCACATTGTGCTATATCATCATTAGTTGATCAACCTAATTAAGCTCTAAACTAGATTTATTAGTTTCTCCTTTTTGATTCTAGCTTCTTGTGTGTTAAATTCTATCACTAATTAGAAAACTAGTAAGTACCTACTAGGTTGGTAATTAGTCTTGAGTTCGTTTGTTCGTGTCTTCATTTTTTGTGTTCATTTCTATTTTTAAACAAATAGTATTTTGTTGGTTCAAGTTCGTGCATCACTTTATTTGAGTCATTTCAAACAAAGATCGATTCCGGACCAAAGCTTCTCTCACCTCTCAATTACCTTGCCAAGTATTACCGATTTCCCTACACTTGGGAGGTCAAGTGTGAGGTGAGGTTGAGTGTGAGTGAAGTGAGGCTTTTGAACTAACTTGTTTTCTCATTTGTAGGTTATTTTGTTTGCGGTTTTTTGTTATTTTTAGATACATTTTCCATGGAATCCGAAGGTACTAACCTTTTGGAAATGATGCTATTGGAGCCTTGATGGCTCAGCTTGAGGCCTTGGGTCAAAAATAAATGATAATCATGATGCTATAATGGGTGATATAGATTCTATGAGGAGTGAAATGGCATCCTTGACAGGTGTTGTGATTAGAATGAAAGTGAGGGTTGATAGATTATATCCACCAAAGCCTCCACAAAATTCAAACCACCAAGTCCCAAATCCACAAAATCCCTTGCCACAAATCCAAATACATCACCATTGTAATCTAATGCCTCCTCTCCAAGATCCACTAAATGAAAATCACCCCATACGACTAAGAGAAGAGATATCCGAGGGTGATGAGGTCAGTTTTAAAGATGGAGAGAAGCTTGATGTGGAGGTACAAGAAAAATGTGAAGAAAAGAAGGAAAGGGGAAGCAAAACCGCGGGTAGAAAAGAAAAAAAATTGCTTGATTGTGGATCTTGTCCACAAGATCCACAAAGAACCTTTGTCACTTCCTAACCCAAAATCTAGCATTTTTCCTAGCTTTGATTCTTCTTATGTGCAGATACTATATTAAATGATTTGGGTGAGTGTGATACCCTAATAAATGGAATAAGTAGCTTCAGATTATTTCCTTAGCCACTTCACCCATTTGATCCTGGTGTACTAGTGAGGTGGGGAAGGGATTGTTTTGGCTTGTGATTATTTTCTCTTGATGTTTACCTTAGCCCTATCCTTTGTGATGCATATAATAATTATTTCATGGGGAAAACAAGGGATTTCTTGTTGTATGTCAATTTGTACCCCCTTGGCATGATACTCTAGTGAAAGGGATCTTAACCATGGCCTAGACCCTTGCTTACTATTTCCTTTTGACCCCGGAATACTTTTGAGATATGAAAGTTATAGTTTTGGGTCATGCTCAATTACTTTTGATGTTGATGACATTCAATTCATTTGTATCCTTTATGCAAAGGTTTTCATGCCAAACCAAGGATACATGGATATATATTAAGTATGAACCACCTTGGAGTAATGATATACTTGTGGTGATAATTCTAACCCTCCTACCAAGAGGATTGTGTGCTATTTTTGCTCTCTCTTTGGTTTTGTAAGATCCGAATTTGAGGACAAATTCCTTTCAATATGGAGAGGCTGATACAAGCATAAAGAGAACAAGGTTTACAAGGTCTTGTAGAAGGTTCAAGCTTTGGATTGTCAAAGAATTAAGTCTCAGATTTGCAAGTGCTTGAAGACCTTTTGGACCCATTACAAAAACTTGTCAAAATTGAAGAGAGAAGGAGGGATTTCTATATTACATAGGAGCCTCAACTAAGGATATTGTGGTCTTTTAATACCTCCCTTTTACACTCCAAAGGAGCACCCTTCATTAAGGGTATTTTAGTTATTGTTATGTAATAGAATAATTAGACCTTTTAGCTTCTATTTTCATAAGTTTTGAGATAATAAATTGAGTGACTTTTAAATTTTAATATTAATGTTAGTTTCTAGTCTTTATCTTCTCCTTAAGAAAGGGAATCCGAAACTTGAATCCTAATATATTTGGAATTAGCTTTTCACTTGTATTGGATTATTTGGAAAGAAAGGTGTGCTTGAGGAAGTGTGAGTCCTTTGGGTCACCTAAGAGGAAGGTTTGAGACTACATTGGTGATGTGTTTTTGAAGGTTTGATACACCTTCTAGTTCTATTCATTGGTGGAAGTAAGGGTCTTTCTATCTATCTTTAATTTCATGCAATTCTTCTTCTTCATCTCCTTCTATTGCGTTGTTTTCTCTTTGTTTTCTTGGTGTTTTTTGTTATCTTAGTACCAAATTCGTGTATAGCCTTCCTTTAGGCTATCATGTACCCCACAAGTGTTCCATTATTAAGTTGTCTTGGGGGAGTCTCATGTACCCCACAAGTGTTCATTAACATGTTTTCTTGGGGGATTTCATTGTAACAAGGAGTCTAATTAACCATAATCATGACCAGTAAACCATTTAACCATTTAGGGTTTCATTACAAATTTTAAACGATGCAATAGTTCCATTAAAACCCAATAATGTAGTAAAAACAATCCCATAGGCATTTTATCAAACATATTGGGGGCATAGTATTTCCAAAATCAAAGCATATTACCTAATAACCATTCCCATGCACCAATTATCCAAAACCACCATTAAAGCATATAAAAACATAATTAAAACATAGGAAAACCATAACAAAACATTTATAACCAAAACCCCCATATTATATTTGAAAACAATAAAACATAGAATAATCATGCCATGAAATTTTTTATAAAACCATACGTATAGTTGGAACTAACAATGAGGGAAGAGAACATGTCTTGGTCCTTAAGATGAAACCCTAGCTTCCCTTTATCCAAAAACCTTAGAGATAATTATAGAGTGTTTAAGCAAAGTTTTTATGTGTTAAAGAATCGAATAATAGGGAAAATAAACTCCCAATAGGAATATAAGTCATGGGGCCTTATTAGGTTAAGTGGGGAAATATCTAGATTGCCCTCACTTAAACTCCTAAAAAATCTTGTCAGGCGGGCATGACTATCTATACTAGTCATACCCTTAAATACGAGTGATACCGACCACTCGTAAACAAGGCCATTTCACTTGGACACAACATTGTCCAAGGTATGACTCACCCCAAACAAGGTCTTATCAAAGTATATGAATAGTACCCATGATCCATACCCCTGGCAGAATAGAATCCCAAAAGTATAGAATACTGACCACTATATGAGT